>NW_028123182.1:0-253502 GCF_965194805.1 Balaenoptera borealis
TGGTGATATTGCTCACAGTGACACTGCCCATGGTGATAGTGCTCACGGTGATAGTGCTCATGGTGACAGTTCGCATGGTGACACTGTGTATGTTGAAAGTGCCCATGGTGACAGTGCTCATGGTGACACTGCCCATGGTGACTGTGCTCATGCTGGTGGTGTATATGGTTGGAGTTCCCATGGTGAAATTCCTTATGGGGGCACTGCCCATGACGATAGTGCTCATGGTGACAGTGTCCATGGTGACAGTGCCCATGGTGACAGTGCCCATGGTGAGAGTGCCCATGGTGACATTTCCCATGGTGACAGTGCTTATGGTGAGAGTTCCCATGGTGACAGTGCTCATCTTGACAGTGCCCATGGTGACAGTGTCCATGGTGACAGTGCCCATGGTGATAGTGCTCATGGTGATAGTGCTCACGGTGACAGTTCCCTTGGTGATACTGCTCGTGGTGATAGTGCTCATGGTGAAAGTGCTCATGGTGACAATTCACATGGTGACAGTGCTCATGATGACAGTGCTCATGGTGACAGTGCTCACGGTGACACTGCCCATGTTGATAGTGCTCACAGTGATAGTGCTCATGGTGACAATTCCCATGGTTACAGTGCCCATGGTGACAGTGCTCATGGTGACAGTGCTCACGGTGACAGTGCTCATGGTGACAGTGCTCACAGTGATAGTTCTCTTGGTGACAGCGCCCTTGGTGATAGTGCCCATGGTGATAGTGCTAATGGTGATAGTGCTCATGGTGACAGAGATCATGGTGACAGTGCCTATGGTGACAGTGCCCATGGTGACATTTCCCATGGTAACAGAGCTCATGATGACAGTGTCCATGGTGACAGTGCCCATGTTGAAAGTGCCCATGGTGACATTGCTCATGGTGACACTGCCCATGGTGACTGTGCTCATTCTGGCGGTGTACATGTTTGGAATTCCCATGGTGAAATTCCTCATGGTGGCACTGCCCATGATGATAGTGCTCATGGTGACAGTGACCATCGTGAGAGTTCCCATGGTGACAGTGCTCATGGTGACACTGCCCATGGTGACAGGGCCCATGGTGACATTTCCCATGGTGACAGTGCTTATGTTGACAGTGCAGACGATGACCGTGCCCACGGTGACATTTCCTATGGTGACAGTGTTCATCGTGATATTGCTCACGGTGACAGTGCCCATGGTTATAGTCCTCACGGTGATAGTGCTCATGGTGACAGTTCCCATGGTGACAGTGCCCACGGTGACAGTGCTCATGGTGACATGGCCCACGGTGACAGGGCTCATGGTGACACTGCCCATGGTGACAGTGCCCATGATGACATTTCCCATGGTGACAGTGCTTATGTTGACAGTGCACACGGTGACAGTGCCCACGGTCACATTTCCCATGGTGACAGTGTTCATGGTGATATTGCTCACAGTGACAGTGCCCATGGTTATAGTCCTCACGGTGATAGTGCTCATGGTGACAGTTCCCATGGTGACAGTGCCCACGGTGACAGTGCTCATGGTGACATTGCCCACGGTGACAGTGCTCATGGTGAGAGTTCGCATGGTGATAGTGCCCATGGTGACAGTGCTCATGGTGACACAGCCCATGGTGACTGTTCTAAACCTGCCGATGTACATGGTTGGAGTTCCCATGGTGAAATTCCTCATGGTGGCACTGCCCATGATGATAGTGTTCATGGTGACAGTGTCCATGGTGACAGTGCCTATGGTGACAGTGCCCATTGTGATAGTGCTCACGGTGATAGTGCCCACAGTGACAGTTCTAATGGTGACAGTGTTCACGGTGACAGTGCCCATGGTTATAGTCCTCACGATGATAGTGCTCATGGTGACAGTTCCCCTGGTGACAGTTCCCATGGTGACAGTGCCGATGATGACAGTGCTCATGGTGACAGTGCCCATGGTGACAGTGCTCATGGTGACAGTGCTCACGGTGACAGTGCCCTTGGTGATAGTACCCATTGTAATAGTGCTCACGGTAACTGTGCCCATGGTGATATTGCTCACAGTGACACTGCCCATGGTGATAGTGCTCACGGTGATAGTGCTCATGGTGACAGTTCGCATGGTGACACTGCGTATCTTGAAAGTGCCCATGGTGACAGTGCTCATGGTGACACTGCCCATGGTGACTGTGCTCATGCTGGTGGTGTATATGGTTGGAGTTCCCATGGTGAAATTCCTTATGGTGGCACTGCCCATGACGATAGTGCTCATGGTGACAGTGTCCATGGTGACAGTGCCCATGGTGACAGTGCCCATCGTGACAGTGCCCATGGTGACATTTCCCATGGTGACAGTGCTCATCTTGACAGTGCCCATGGTGACAGTGTCCATGGTGACAGTGCCCATGGTGAGAGTGCCCATGGTGACAGTGTCCAAGGTGACAGTGCTCATGTCAACTGTGCCCACGGTGACAATGCTCATGGTGAGAATTCCAACGGTGACAGTGCTCACCTTGACAGTGTCCATGGTGACAGTTCCCTTGGTGATAATGCTCATGGTGATAGTGCTCATGGTGATAGTTCTCATGGTGACACTGCCCATGGTGAATGTGCTCATGCTGGCGGTGTACATGATTGGAGATCCCATGGTGAAATTCTTTATGGTGGTAATGCACATGATGATAGTGCTCATGCTGAGAGTGTCCATGGTGACAGTGCCTATGGTGACAGTGCCCATGGTGACATTTCCCATGGTGACAGTGCTCATGGTGAGAGTTCCCATGGTGACAATGCTCATGGTGACTATGCTCATGGTGACAGTGCCCACGGTGAAAATGCTCATGGTGACCGTGCTCACGGTGATAGTGCTCACGGTAATAGTGCTCACGCTGACAGTGCCCTTGGTGATAGTGCTCATGGTGACGGTTCGCATGGTGACAGTGCCCATGTTGAAAGTGCCCATGGTGGCAGTGCTCATGGTGTCACTGCCCATAGTGAATGTGCTCATGCTGGCATTGTCCATGGTTGGAGTTTCTATGGTGAAATTCCTTATGGTGGCACTGCCCATGATGATAGTGTTCATAGTGACAGTGTCCATGGTGACAGTGCCTATGGTGACAGGGTCCATTGTGATAGTGCTCACGGTGATAGTGCCCACAGTGACAGTGCTAATGGTGAGAGTTCCCATGGTGACAGTGCCCATGATGACAGTGCTCATGGTGACAGTGCCCACGATGACAGTGCTCATGGTGACAGTGCCCTTGGTGATACTTTTCACGGTGATAGTGCTCACAGTGATAGTGCTCACGGTGACAGTGCCCTGATGGATAGTGCCCATGGTGACAGTGTCCCTGGTGACCGTGCTCATGGTGACATTTCCCATGGTGAGAGTGCTCATGGTGAGAGTGCTCACTGTGGCAGTGCCAATGGTTACAGTGCTCATGGTGGCAGTGTCCGTGGTGGCAGTTCCTAAGATGACAGTGTCCATGATGACAGAGCCCAGGGTGACAGTGCTCATGGTGACACTGCCCATGGTGACAGTGCACATGGTGACAGTGCCCACGGTGACAGTGCTCATGGTGAGAGTGCTCATGGTGATAGTGCCCATGGTAATAGTGCTCACTCTGACATTTCCCATGGTGATATTGCTCACGGTGACACTGCAAATGGTGTTAGTGCTCACGGTGATAGTGCTCATGGTGACAGTTCCCATGGTGAGAGTGCCCACGGTGACAGTGCTCATGGTGACATTGCCCACAGTGACAGTGCTCATGGTGACAGAGCTCACGGTGACAGTGCCCTTTGTGAGAGTGCTCATGGTGATAGTGCTCATAGTGATAGTGTTCATGGTGACAGTTCGCATGGTGACAGTGCCCATGTTGAAAGTGCCCATGGTGATAGTGCTCACGGTGACACTGCCCATGGTGACTGTGCTCATGCTGGCGGTGTACATGGTTGGAGTTGCCATGGTGAAATTCCTCATGGTGGCACTGCCCATGATGATAGTGCTCATGTTGACTGTGTCCATGGTAACAGTGCCCATGCTGACAGTGCCCATAGTGACATTTCCCATGGTGACAGTGTTCATGGTAAGAGTTACCATGGTGACAGTGCTCATGTTCACAGTGCCCATGGTGACAGTGTCCATGGTCAAGAGTGCCCATGGTGAGAGTGCCCATGTTGAGAGTGCCCATGGTGACAGTGCCCATGGTGACAGTACTCATGGTGACACTTCCCATGATGACAATGCTCCTGGTGACAATGATCATGGTGACAGTGCTCACGGTGACAGTGCTCATGGTGGCAGTGTCCATGGTGACAGTGCTCATGGTGGCAGTTCCCATATTGACGGTGATCATGGTGACAGTGCCCATGGTGACAGTGCCCATGATGACAGTTCCAATGTTGACAGTGTACTTGGGGACAAAGCTCATGGAAACAGTGTCCATGGTGATAGTGCTCCTGGTGACAGTGTCCATGGTTACAGTGCCCATGGTGACAGTTTCCAAGGTGACATTTTCCATGGTGACAGTGCCCATGGTGACAGTGCTCATGGTGACTGTGCCCACGGTGACAATGCTCATGGTGAGAATTCCAACGGTGACAGTGCTCACCTTGACAGTGTCCAGGGTGACAGTTCCCTTGGTGATAATGCTCATGGTGATAGTGCTCATGGTGATAGTGCTCATGGTGACACTGCCCATGGTGAATGTGCTCATGCTGGCGGTGTACATGGTTGGAGATCCCATGGTGAAATTCTTTATGGTGGTAATGCACATGATGATAGTGCTCATCCTGAGAGTGTCCATGGTGACAGTGCCTATGGTGACAGTGCCCATGGTGACATTTCCCATGGTGACAATGCTCATGGTGAGAGTTCCCATGGTGACAATGCTCATGGTGACTATGCTCATGGTGACAGTGCCCACGGTGAAAATGCTCATGGTGACCGTGCTCACGGTGATAGTGCTCACGGTAATAGTGCTCACGCTGACAGTGCCCTTGGTGATAGTGCTCATGGTAATAGTGATCATGGTGACGGTTCGCATGGTGACAGTGCCCATGTTGAAAGTGCCCATGGTGGCAGTGCTCATGGTGTCACTGCCCATAGTGAATGTGCTCATGCTGGCATTGTCCATGGTTGGAGTTTCTATGGTGAAATTCCTTATGGTGGCACTGCCCATGATGATAGTGTTCAGAGTGACAGTGTCCATGGTGACAGTGCCTATGGTGACAGGGTCCATTGTGATAGTGCTCACGGTGATAGTGCCCACAGTGACAGTGCTAATGGTGAGAGTTCCCATGGTGACAGTGCCCATGATGACAGTGCTCATGGTGACAGTGCCCTTGGTGATACTTTTCACGGTGATAGTGCTCACAGTGATAGTGCTCACGGTGACAGTGCCCTGGTGGATAGTGCCCATGGTGACAGTGTCCCTGGTGACCGTGCTCATGGTGACATTTCCCATGGTGAGAGTGCTCATGGTGAGAGTGCTCACTGTGGCAGTGCCAATGGTTACAGTGCTCATGGTGGCAGTGTCCGTGGTGGCAGTTCCTAAGATGACAGTGTCCATGATGACAGAGCCCAGGGTGACAGTGCTCATGGTGACACTGCCCATGGTGACAGTGCAAATGGTGACAGTGCCCACGGTGACAGTGCTCATGGTGAGAGTGCTCATGGTGATAGTGCCCATGGTAATAGTGCTCACTCTGACATTTCCCATGGTGATATTGCTCACGGTGACACTGCAAATGGTGTTAGTGCTCACGGTGATAGTGCTCATGGTGACAGTTCCCATGGTGAGAGTGCCCACGGTGACAGTGCTCATGGTGACATTGCCCACAGTGACAGTGCTCATGGTGACAGAGCTCACGGTGACAGTGCCCTTTGTGAGAGTGCTCATGGTGATAGTGCTCATAGTGATAGTGTTCATGGTGACAGTTCGCATGGTGACAGTGCCCATGTTGAAAGTGCCCATGGTGATAGTGCTCACGGTGACACTGCCCATGGTGACTGTGCTCATGCTGGCGGTGTACATGGTTGGAGTTGCCATGGTGAAATTCCTCATGGTGGCACTGCCCATGATGATAGTGCTCATGTTGACTGTGTCCATGGTAACAGTGCCCATGCTGACAGTGCCCATAGTGACATTTCCCATGGTGACAGTGTTCATGGTAAGAGTTACCATGGTGACAGTGCTCATGTTCACAGTGCCCATGGTGACAGTGTCCATGGTCAAGAGTGCCCATGGTGAGAGTGCCCATGTTGAGAGTGCCCATGGTGACAGTGCCCATGGTGACAGTACTCATGGTGACACTTCCCATGATGACAATGCTCCTGGTGACAATGATCATGGTGACAGTGCTCACGGTGACAGTGCTCATGGTGGCAGTGTCCATGGTGACAGTGCTCATGGTGGCAGTTCCCATATTGACGGTGATCAAGGTGACAGTGCCCATGGTGACAGTGCCCATGATGACAGTTCCAATGTTGACAGTGTACTTGGGGACAAAGCTCATGGAAACAGTGTCCATGGTGATAGTGCTCCTGGTGACAGTGTCCATGGTTACAGTGCCCATGGTGACAGTTTCCAAGGTGACATTTTCCATGGTGACAGTGCCCATGGTGACAGTGCTCATGGTGACAGTGCTCATGGGGACAGCGCACACGATGACATTGCTCACGGTGATAATGCCCATGGTGATATTGCTCATGGTGAGACTGCCCATGGTGATAGTGCTCACGGTGATAGTGCTCATGGTGAGAGTTCCCATGGTGACAGTGCCCACGGTGACAGTGCTCATGGTGACATTGCCCACGGTGACAGTGCTCATGGTGAGAGTTCGCATGGTGATAGTGCCCATGGTGACAGTGCTCATGGTGACACAGCCCATGGTGACTGTTCTAAACCTGCCGATGTACATGGTTGGAGTTCCCATGGTGAAATTCCTCATGGTGGCACTGCCCATGATGATAGTGTTCATGGTGACAGTGTCCATGGTGACAGTGCCCATCGTGACAGTGCCCATGGTGACATTTCCCATGGTGACAGTGCTCATCTTGACAGTGCCCATGGTGACAGTTCCCATGGTGACAGTGCTGATGATGACAGTGCTCATGGTGACAGTGCCCATGGTGACAGTGCTCATGGTGACAGTGCTCACGGTGACAGTGCCCTTGGTGATAGTACCCATTGTAATAGTGCTCACGGTAACTGTGCCCATGGTGATATTGCTCACGGTGACACTGCCCATGGTGATAGTGCTCACGGTGATAGTGCTCATGGTGACAGTTCGCATGGTGACACTGTGTATGTTGAAAGTGCCCATGGTGACAGTGCTCATGGTGACACTGCCCATGGTGACTGTGCTCATGCTGGTGGTGTATATGGTTGGATTTCCCATGGTGAAATTCCTTATGGTGGCACTGCCCATGACGATAGTGCTCATGGTGACAGTGTCCATGGTGACAGTGCCCATGGTGACAGTGCCCATCGTGACAGTGCCCATGGTGACATTTCCCATGGTGACAGTGCTCATCTTGACAGTGCCCATGGTGACAGTGTCCATGGTGACAGTGCCCATGGTGATAGTGCTCATGGTGATAGTGCTCACGGTGACAGTTCCCTTGGTGATACTGCTCATGGTGATAGTGCTCATGGTGAAAGTGCTCATGGTGACAATTCACATGGTGACAGTGCTCATGATGACAGTGCTCATGGTGACAGTGCTCACGGTGACACTGCCCATGTTGATAGTGCTCACAGTGATAGTGCTCATGGTGACAATTCCCATGGTTACAGTGCCCATGGTGACAGTGCTCATGGTGACAGTGCTCACGGTGACAGTGCTCATGGTGACAGTGCTCACAGTGATAGTTCTCTTGGTGACAGCGCCCTTGGTGATAGTGCCCATGGTGATAGTGCTAATGGTGATAGTGCTCATGGTGACAGAGATCATGGTGACAGTGCCTATGGTGACAGTGCCCATGGTGACATTTCCCATGGTAACAGAGCTCATGATGACAGTGTCCATGGTGACAGTGCCCATGTTGAAAGTGCCCATGGTGACATTGCTCATGGTGACACTGCCCATGGTGACTGTGCTCATTCTGGCGGTGTACATGTTTGGAATTCCCATGGTGAAATTCCTCATGGTGGCACTGCCCATGATGATAGTGCTCATGGTGACAGTGACCATCGTGAGAGTTCCCATGGTGACAGTGCTCATGGTGACACTGCCCATGGTGACAGGGCCCATGGTGACATTTCCCATGGTGACAGTGCTTATGTTGACAGTGCAGACGATGACCGTGCCCACGGTGACATTTCCTATGGTGACAGTGTTCATCGTGATATTGCTCACGGTGACAGTGCCCATGGTTATAGTCCTCACGGTGATAGTGCTCATGGTGACAGTTCCCATGGTGACAGTGCCCACGGTGACAGTGCTCATGGTGACATGGCCCACGGTGACAGGGCTCATGGTGACACTGCCCATGGTGACAGTGCCCATGATGACATTTCCCATGGTGACAGTGCTTATGTTGACAGTGCACACGGTGACAGTGCCCACGGTCACATTTCCCATGGTGACAGTGTTCATGGTGATATTGCTCACAGTGACAGTGCCCATGGTTATAGTCCTCACGGTGATAGTGCTCATGGTGACAGTTCCCATGGTGACAGTGCCCACGGTGACAGTGCTCATGGTGACATTGCCCACGGTGACAGTGCTCATGGTGAGAGTTCGCATGGTGATAGTGCCCATGGTGACAGTGCTCATGGTGACACAGCCCATGGTGACTGTTCTAAACCTGCCGATGTACATGGTTGGAGTTCCCATGGTGAAATTCCTCATGGTGGCACTGCCCATGATGATAGTGTTCATGGTGACAGTGTCCATGGTGACAGTGCCTATGGTGACAGTGCCCATCGTGATAGTGCTCACGGTGATAGTGCCCACAGTGACAGTTCTAATGGTGACAGTGTTCACGGTGACAGTGCCCATGGTTATAGTCCTCACGATGATAGTGCTCATGGTGACAGTTCCCCTGGTGACAGTTCCCATGGTGACAGTGCCGATGATGACAGTGCTCATGGTGACAGTGCCCATGGTGACAGTGCTCATGGTGACAGTGCTCACGGTGAGAGTGCTCATCTTGACAGTGCCCATGGTGACAGTGTCCATGGTGACAGTGCCCATGGTGAGAGTGCCCATGGTGACAGTGTCCAAGGTGACAGTGCTCATGTTGACTGTGCCCACGGTGACAATGCTCATGGTGAGAATTCCAACGGTGACAGTGCTCACCTTGACAGTGTCCATGGTGACAGTTCCCTTGGTGATAATGCTCATGGTGATAGTGCTCATGGTGATAGTGCTCATGGTGACACTGCCCATGGTGAATGTGCTCATGCTGGCGGTGTACATGGTTGGAGATCCCATGGTGAAATTCTTTATGGTGGTAATGCACATGATGATAGTGCTCATGCTGAGAGTGTCCATGGTGACAGTGCCTATGGTGACAGTGCCCATGGTGACATTTCCCATGGTGACAGTGCTCATGGTGAGAGTTCCCATGGTGACAATGCTCATGGTGACTATGCTCATGGTGACAGTGCCCACGGTGAAAATGCTCATGGTGACCGTGCTCACAGTGATAGTGCTCACGGTAATAGTGCTCACGCTGACAGTGCCCTTGGTGATAGTGCTCATGGTAATAGTGATCATGGTGACGGTTCGCATGGTGACAGTGCCCATGTTGAAAGTGCCCATGGTGGCAGTGCTCATGGTGTCACTGCCCATAGTGAATGTGCTCATGCTGGCATTGTCCATGGTTGGAGTTTCTATGGTGAAATTCCTTATGGTGGCACTGCCCATGATGATAGTGTTCATAGTGACAGTGTCCATGGTGACAGTGCCTATGGTGACAGGGTCCATTGTGATAGTGCTCACGGTGATAGTGCCCACAGTGACAGTGCTAATGGTGAGAGTTCCCATGGTGACAGTGCCCATGATGACAGTGCTCATGGTGACAGTGCCCACGATGACAGTGCTCATGGTGACAGTGCCCTTGGTGATACTTCTCACGGTGATAGTGCTCACAGTGATAGTGCTCACGGTGACAGTGCCCTGGTGGATAGTGCCCATGGTGACAGTGTCCCTGGTGACCGTGCTCATGGTGACATTTCCCATGGTGAGAGTGCTCATGGTGAGAGTGCTCACTGTGGCAGTGCCAATGGTTACAGTGCTCATGGTGGCAGTGTCCGTGGTGGCAGTTCCTAAGATGACAGTGTCCATGATGACAGAGCCCAGGGTGACAGTGCTCATGGTGACACTGCCCATGGTGACAGTGCACATGGTGACAGTGCCCACGGTGACAGTGCTCATGGTGAGAGTGCTCATGGTGATAGTGCCCATGGTAATAGTGCTCACTCTGACATTTCCCATGGTGATATTGCTCACGGTGACACTGCAAATGGTGTTAGTGCTCACGGTGATAGTGCTCATGGTGACAGTTCCCATGGTGAGAGTGCCCACGGTGACAGTGCTCATGGTGACATTGCCCACAGTGACAGTGCTCATGGTGACAGAGCTCACGGTGACAGTGCCCTTTGGGAGAGTGCTCATGGTGATAGTGCTCATAGTGATAGTGTTCATGGTGACAGTTCGCATGGTGACAGTGCCCATGTTGAAAGTGCCCATGGTGATAGTGCTCACGGTGACACTGCCCATGGTGACTGTGCTCATGCTGGCGGTGTACATGGTTGGAGTTGCCATGGTGAAATTCCTCATGGTGGCACTGCCCATGATGATAGTGCTCATGTTGACTGTGTCCATGGTAACAGTGCCCATGCTGACAGTGCCCATAGTGACATTTCCCATGGTGACAGTGTTCATGGTAAGAGTTACCATGCTGACAGTGCTCATGTTCACAGTGCCCATGGTGACAGTGTCCATGGTCAAGAGTGCCCATGGTGAGAGTGCCCATGTTGAGAGTGCCCATGGTGACAGTGCCCATAGTGACAGTACTCATGGTGACACTTCCCATGATGACAATGCTCCTGGTGACAATGATCATGGTGACAGTGCTCACGGTGACAGTGCTCATGGTGGCAGTGTCCATGGTGACAGTGCTCATGGTGGCAGTTCCCATATTGACGGTGATCATGGTGACAGTGCCCATGGTGACAGTGCCCATGATGACAGTTCCAATGTTGACAGTGTACTTGGGGACAAAGCTCATGGAAACAGTGTCCATGGTGATAGTGCTCCTGGTGACAGTGTCCATGGTTACAGTGCCCATGGTGACAGTGCTCATGGTGACTGTGCCCACGGTGACAATGCTCATGGTGAGAATTCCAACGGTCACAGTGCTCACCTTGACAGTGTCCATGGTGACAGTTCCCTTGGTGATAATGCTCATGGTGATAGTGCTCATGGTGATAGTGCTCATGGTGACACTGCCCATGGTGAATGTGCTCATGCTGGCGGTGTACATGGTTGGAGATCCCATGGTGAAATTCTTTATGGTGGTAATGCACATGATGATAGTGCTCATGCTGAGAGTGTCCATGGTGACAGTGCCTATGGTGACAGTGCCCATGGTGACATTTCCCATGGTGACAGTGCTCATGGTGAGAGTTCCCATGGTGACAATGCTCATGGTGACTATGCTCATGGTGACAGTGCCCACGGTGAAAATGCTCATGGTGACCGTGCTCACGGTGATAGTGCTCACGGTAATAGTGCTCACGCTGACAGTGCCCTTGGTGATAGTGCTCATGGTAATAGTGATCATGGTGACGGTTCGCATGGTGACAGTGCCCATGTTGAAAGTGCCCATGGTGGCAGTGCTCATGGTGTCACTGCCCATAGTGAATGTGCTCATGCTGGCATTGTCCATGGTTGGAGTTTCTATGGTGAAATTCCTTATGGTGGCACTGCCCATGATGATAGTGTTCATAGTGACAGTGTCCATGGTGACAGTGCCTATGGTGACAGGGTCCATTGTGATAGTGCTCACGGTGATAGTGCCCACAGTGACAGTGCTAATGGTGAGAGTTCCCATGGTGACAGTGCCCATGATGACAGTGCTCATGGTGACAGTGCCCACGATGACAGTGCTCATGGTGACAGTGCCCTTGGTGATACTTCTCACGGTGATAGTGCTCACAGTGATAGTGCTCACGGTGACAGTGCCCTGGTGGATAGTGCCCATGGTGACAGTGTCCCTGGTGACCGTGCTCATGGTGACATTTCCCATGGTGAGAGTGCTCATGGTGAGAGTGCTCACTGTGGCAGTGCCAATGATTACAGTGCTCATGGTGGCAGTGTCCGTGGTGGCAGTTCCTAAGATGACAGTGTCCATGATGACAGAGCCCAGGGTGACAGTGCTCATGGTGACACTGCCCATGGTGACAGTGCAAATGGTGACAGTGCCCACGGTGACAGTGCTCATGGTGAGAGTGCTCATGGTGATAGTGCCCATGGTAATAGTGCTCACTCTGACATTTCCCATGGTGATATTGCTCACGGTGACACTGCAAATGGTGTTAGTGCTCACGGTGATAGTGCTCATGGTGACAGTTCCCATGGTGAGAGTGCCCACGGTGACAGTGCTCATGGTGACATTGCCCACAGTGACAGTGCTCATGGTGACAGAGCTCACGGTGACAGTGCCCTTTGGGAGAGTGCTCATGGTGATAGTGCTCATAGTGATAGTGTTCATGGTGACAGTTCGCATGGTGACAGTGCCCATGTTGAAAGTGCCCATGGTGATAGTGCTCACGGTGACACTGCCCATGGTGACTGTGCTCATGCTGGCGGTGTACATGGTTGGAGTTGCCATGGTGAAATTCCTCATGGTGGCACTGCCCATGATGATAGTGCTCATGTTGACTGTGTCCATGGTAACAGTGCCCATGCTGACAGTGCCCATAGTGACATTTCCCATGGTGACAGTGTTCATGGTAAGAGTTACCATGGTGACAGTGCCCATGGTGACAGTGTCCATGGTCAAGAGTGCCCATGGTGAGAGTGCCCATGTTGAGAGTGCCCATGGTGACAGTGCCCATGGTGACAGTACTCATGGTGACACTTCCCATGATGACAATGCTCCTGGTGACAATGATCATGGTGACAGTGCTCACGGTGACAGTGCTCATGGTGGCAGTGTCCATGGTGACAGTGCTCATGGTGGCAGTTCCCATATTGACGGTGATCATGGTGACAGTGCCCATGGTGACAGTGCCCATGATGACAGTTCCAATGTTGACAGTGTACTTGGGGACAAAGCTCATGGAAACAGTGTCCATGGTGATAGTGCTCCTGGTGACAGTGTCCATGGTTACAGTGCCCATGGTGACAGTTTCCAAGGTGACATTTTCCATGGTGACAGTGCCCATGGTGACAGTGCTCATGGTGACAGTGCTCATGGGGACAGCGCACACGATGACATTGCTCACGGTGATAATGCCCATGGTGATATTGCTCATGGTGAGACTGCCCATGGTGATAGTGCTCACGGTGATAGTGCTCATGGTGAGAGTTCCCATGGTGACAGTGCCCATAGTGACAGTGCTCATGGTGACAATTCTCAGGGTGATAGTGCTCACGATGATAGTGCTCACGGTGACAGTTCCCTTGGTGATAGTGCTCATGGTGATAGTGCCCATGGTGACACTGCCCATGGTGATATTGCTCACGGTGACACTGCCCATGGTAATAGTGCTCATGGTGAGAGTGCTCACGTTGACAGTGCCTTTGGTGATAGTGCTCATGGTGACACTGCCCATGGTGACAGTTCGCATGCTGATACTGCCCATGTTGAAAGATCCTGTGGTGACAGTGCTCATGGTGACAATGCCCATGGTGACTATGCTCATGCTGGTGGTGTACAGGGTTGGTGTTCCCAGGTTGAAATTCCTCATGGTGGCACAGCCCATGATGATACTGTTCATGGTGACAGTGCCAATGGTGACAGTGCTCATGGTGAAACTGCCCATGGTGACATTTCGCACGGTGACAGTGCCCATGTTGAAAGTGCCCATGGTGACAGTGACCATGGTGACATTTCCCATGTTGACAGTGTTCATGGTGAGAGTGTCCATGATGACATTTCCCATGGTGAGAGTGCCCATGGTGACAGTGTCCATGGTGATAGTGCTCATGGTGACACTGCCCATGGTGATATTGCTCATGGTGACACTGCCCACGGTGATAGTGCTCATGGTGACATTTTCCATGGTGAGAGTGCTCATGTTGACATTGCTCATGGTGACATTGTCCATGGTGACAGTGCCCATGGTGACTGTGCTCTTGCTAAGAGTTCCCATGAGGACAGTACCCATAGTGACAGTACCCATGGCGACAGTGTCCATGGTGACAGTGCCAATGGTTACAGTGCTCATGGTTGCACTGCCCAAGATGATAGTGCTCATGGTGACAGTGCCCATTGTGATAGTGCTCACGGTGATAGTACCCACAGTGACAGTTCTAATGGTGACAGTTCCCATGGTGACAGTGCCCATGATGACAGTGCTCATGGTGACAGTGCCCATGGTGACAGTGCTCATGGTGACACTGCTCATGGTAACAATGCCCTTGGTGATAGTACCCATGTTAATAGTGCTCACGGTGATAGTGCCCATGGTGACATTTCCTATGGTGACAGTGCTCACGATGACAGTGCACACGGTGACAGTGTTTATGGTGATATTGCTCACGGTGACACTGCCCATGGTTATAATGCTCATGGTGATAGTGCTCATGGTGACAGTTCCCATGGTGACAGTGCTCATTGTGATATTGCCCACGGTGACAGTGCTCATGGTGAGAGTTCGCATGGTGACAGTGCCCATGTTGACAGTGCTCATGGTGACACAGCCCATGGTGATAGTGCCCATAGTGATAGTGCCCATGGTGACATTTCCCATGGTGACAGTGCTCATGGTGAGAGTTCCTATGCTGACTGTGCTCATGTTGACAGTGACTACGGTGACAGTGCCCATGGTGACAGTGCTCATGGTGATAGTGCTCAACGCGATAGTGCCCATGGTAATAGCGCTAATGGTGACACTGCCCATGTTGATATTGCTCACGCTGACACTGCCCATGGTGATAGTGCTCACGGAGTTAGTGCTCATTGTGACAGTTCCCATGGTGACAGTGGCCACGTTGACTGTGCTCATAGTGACACTGCCCATGGTGATAGTGCCCATAGTGATAGTGCCCATGGTGACATTTCCCATGGTGACAGTGCTCATGGTGAGAGTTCCCATGGTGACAGTGCCGATGATGACAGTGCTCAGGGTGACAGTGCCCACGGTGACAGTGCTCATGGTAACAGTGCTCACGGTGACAGTGCCCTTGGTGACAGTGCTCACGGTGACAGTGCCCTTGGTGATAGTACCCATGGTAATAATGCTCATGGTGACAGTGCCCATGGTGACAGTGCCCATGGTGATAGTGCTCATGGTGATAGTGCTCATGGTGAGAGTTCCCATGGTGACAGGGCACATGGTGACAGTTCCCATGGTGACAGTGCTCACGGTGACAGTGCTCACTGTGGCAGTGCCAATGGTTACATTGCTCATGGTGGCTGTGTCCATGGTGGCAGTTCCCAAGATGACAGTGCTCATGGTGACATTTCCCATGGTAACAGAGCTCATGATGACAGTGTCCATGGTGACAGTGCCCATGGTGACAGTAGCCATGTTGAAAGTGTCCATGGTGACAGTGCTCATGGTGACATTGCCCACGGTGACAGTGATCATGGTGACAGTGCTCACGTTCATAGTGCTCATGGTGATAGTGCTCACAGTGACAGTGCCCTTGGTGATAGTGCCCATGGTAATAGGGCTCACGGTGACAGTGCCCATGGTGATAGTGCTCACGGTGATAGTGCTGACAGTGATAGTGCTCACGGTGACAGTGCCCTGGTGGATAGTGCCCATGGTGACAGTGTCCCTGGTGACCGTGCTCATGGTGACATTTCCCATGGTGAGAGTGCTCATGGTGAGAGTGCTCACTGTGGCAGCGCCAATGGTTACAGTGCTCATGGTGGCAGGGTCCGTGGTGGCAGTTCCTAAGATGACAGTGTCCATGATGACAGAGCCCAGGGTGACAGTGCTCATGGTGACACTGCCCATGGTGACAGTGCACACGGTGACAGTGCCCACGGTGACAGTGCTCTCGGTGACACTTCCCATGATGACAATGCTCCTGGTGACAATGATCATGGTGACAGTGCTCACGGTGACAGTGCTCACGGTGAAAGTGCTCATGGTGGCAGTGTCCATGGTGACAGTGCTCATGGTGGCAGTTCCCATATTGACGGTGATCATGGTGACAGTGCCCATGGTGACAGTGCCCATGATGACAGTTCCAATGTTGACAGTGTACTTGGGGATAATGCTCATGGAAACAGTGTCCATGGTGATAGTGGTCCTGGTGACAGTGTCCATGGTTACAGTGCCCATGGTGACAGTTTCCAAGGTGACATTTTCCATGGTGACAGTGCCCATGGTGACAGTGCCCATGGTGAATGTTCCCATGGTGACAGTGCTCAAGGTGACAATGCTCATGGTGACAGTGTCCATGGTGACAGTGCTCATGGTGACCGTGCCCATGGTGACAGTGCCCATGGTGACAGTGCTCACGGTGATAGTGCCCACAGTGGCAGTGCTCTCGGTGACAGTGCTCATGTTGAACAGTGCTCATGGTGACAGTGCTTATGGTGACAGTGCCCACGGTGACAGTGAAAATGGTGAGAGTGCCCATGGTGACATTTCCCTTGGTGACAGTGCTTATGGTGACAGTGACCATGGTGACACTGGCCATGGTGACAGTGCTCATGGTGAGAGTTCCCATGGTGACAGTGCTCATATGGACAGTGCCCATGGTGACCGTTCCCATGTTGACAGTTCCCATGGTGATAGTCCTCATGGTGACAGTGCTCATGGGGACAGTGCACACGGTGACAGTGCTCACGGTGATAATGCCCAAGGTGATATTGCTCATGGTGGGACTGCCCATGGTGATAGTGCTCACGGTGATAGTGCTCATGGTGAGAGTTCCCATGGTGACAGTGCCCACGGTGACAGTGCTCATGGTGACATTGCCCACGGTGACAGTGCTCATGGTGAGAGTTCGCATGGTGATAGTGCCCATGGTGACAGTGCTCATGGTGACACAGCCCATGGTGACTGTTCTAAACCTGCCGATGTACATGGTTGGAGTTCCCATGGTGAAATTCCTCATGGTGGCACTGCCCATGATGATAGTGTTCATGGTGACAGTGTCCATGGTGACAGTGCCTATGGTGACAGTGCCCATTGTGATAGTGCTCACGGTGATAGTGCCCACAGTGACAGTTCTAATGGTGACAGTGTTCACGGTGACAGTGCCCATGGTTATAGTCCTCACGATGATAGTGCTCATGGTGACAGTTCCCATGGTGACAGTTCCCATGGTGACAGTGCCGATGATGACAGTGCTCATGGTGACAGTGCCCATGGTGACAGTGCTCATGGTGACAGTGCTCACGGTGACAGTGCCCTTGGTGATAGTACCCATTGTAATAGTGCTCACGGTAACTGTGCCCATGGTGATATTGCTCACAGTGACACTGCCCATGGTGATAGTGCTCACGGTGATAGTGCTCATGGTGACAGTTCGCATGGTGACACTGCGTATGTTGAAAGTGCCCATGGTGACAGTGCTCATGGTGACACTGCCCATGGTTACTGTGCTCATGCTGGTGGTGTATATGGTTGGAGTTCCCATGGTGAAATTCCTTATGGTGGCACTGCCCATGACGATAGTGCTCATGGTGACAGTGTCCATGGTGACAGTGCCCATGGTGACAGTGCCCATCGTGACAGTGCCCATGGTGACATTTCCCATGGTGACAGTGCTCATCTTGACAGTGCCCATGGTGACAGTGTCCATGGTGACAGTGCCCATGGTGAGAGTGCCCATGGTGACAGTGTCCAAGGTGACAGTGCTCATGTCAACTGTGCCCACGGTGACAATGCTCATGGTGAGAATTCCAACGGTGACAGTGCTCACCTTGACAGTGTCCATGGTGACAGTTCCCTTGGTGATAATGCTCATGGTGATAGTGCTCATGGTGATAGTTCTCATGGTGACACTGCCCATGGTGAATGTGCTCATGCTGGCGGTGTACATGATTGGAGATCCCATGGTGAAATTCTTTATGGTGGTAATGCACATGATGATAGTGCTCATGCTGAGAGTGTCCATGGTGACAGTGCCTATGGTGACAGTGCCCATGGTGACATTTCCCATGGTGACAGTGCTCATGGTGAGAGTTCCCATGGTGACAATGCTCATGGTGACTATGCTCATGGTGACAGTGCCCACGGTGAAAATGCTCATGGTGACCGTGCTCACGGTGATAGTGCTCACGGTAATAGTGCTCACGCTGACAGTGCCCTTGGTGATAGTGCTCATGGTGACGGTTCGCATGGTGACAGTGCCCATGTTGAAAGTGCCCATGGTGGCAGTGCTCATGGTGTCACTGCCCATAGTGAATGTGCTCATGCTGGCATTGTCCATGGTTGGAGTTTCTATGGTGAAATTCCTTATGGTGGCACTGCCCATGATGATAGTGTTCATAGTGACAGTGTCCATGGTGACAGTGCCTATGGTGACAGGGTCCATTGTGATAGTGCTCACGGTGATAGTGCCCACAGTGACAGTGCTAATGGTGAGAGTTCCCATGGTGACAGTGCCCATGATGACAGTGCTCATGGTGACAGTGCCCACGATGACAGTGCTCATGGTGACAGTGCCCTTGGTGATACTTCTCACGGTGATAGTGCTCACAGTGATAGTGCTCACGGTGACAGTGCCCTGATGGATAGTGCCCATGGTGACAGTGTCCCTGGTGACCGTGCTCATGGTGACATTTCCCATGGTGAGAGTGCTCATGGTGAGAGTGCTCACTGTGGCAGTGCCAATGGTTACAGTGCTCATGGTGGCAGTGTCCGTGGTGGCAGTTCCTAAGATGACAGTGTCCATGATGACAGAGCCCAGGGTGACAGTGCTCATGGTGACACTGCCCATGGTGACAGTGCACATGGTGACAGTGCCCACGGTGACAGTGCTCATGGTGAGAGTGCTCATGGTGATAGTGCCCATGGTAATAGTGCTCACTCTGACATTTCCCATGGTGATATTGCTCACGGTGACACTGCAAATGGTGTTAGTGCTCACGGTGATAGTGCTCATGGTGACAGTTCCCATGGTGAGAGTGCCCACGGTGACAGTGCTCATGGTGACATTGCCCACAGTGACAGTGCTCATGGTGACAGAGCTCACGGTGACAGTGCCCTTTGGGAGAGTGCTCATGGTGATAGTGCTCATAGTGATAGTGTTCATGGTGACAGTTCGCATGGTGACAGTGCCCATGTTGAAAGTGCCCATGGTGATAGTGCTCACGGTGACACTGCCCATGGTGACTGTGCTCATGCTGGCGGTGTACATGGTTGGAGTTGCCATGGTGAAATTCCTCATGGTGGCACTGCCCATGATGATAGTGCTCATGTTGACTGTGTCCATGGTAACAGTGCCCATGCTGACAGTGCCCATAGTGACATTTCCCATGGTGACAGTGTTCATGGTAAGAGTTACCATGGTGACAGTGCTCATGTTCACAGTGCCCATGGTGACAGTGTCCATGGTCAAGAGTGCCCATGGTGAGAGTGCCCATGTTGAGAGTGCCCATGGTGACAGTGCCCATGGTGACAGTACTCATGGTGACACTTCCCATGATGACAATGCTCCTGGTGACAATGATCATGGTGACAGTGCTCACGGTGACAGTGCTCATGGTGGCAGTGTCCATGGTGACAGTGCTCATGGTGGCAGTTCCCATATTGACGGTGATCATGGTGACAGTGCCCATGGTGACAGTGCCCATGATGACAGTTCCAATGTTGACAGTGTACTTGGGGACAAAGCTCATGGAAACAGTGTCCATGGTGATAGTGCTCCTGGTGACAGTGTCCATGGTTACAGTGCCCATGGTGACAGTTTCCAAGGTGACATTTTCCATGGTGACAGTGCCCATGGTGACAGTGCTCATGGTGAC
This sequence comes from Balaenoptera borealis, assembly GCF_965194805.1. Classification (NCBI taxonomy): domain Eukaryota; kingdom Metazoa; phylum Chordata; class Mammalia; order Artiodactyla; family Balaenopteridae; genus Balaenoptera; species Balaenoptera borealis. The sequence goes on from NW_028123182.1 coordinate 20,084, forward strand.
AGTGCTCATGGGGACAGCGCACACGATGACATTGCTCACGGTGATAATGCCCATGGTGATATTGCTCATGGTGAGACTGCCCATGGTGATAGTGCTCACGGTGATAGTGCTCATGGTGAGAGTTCCCATGGTGACAGTGCCCATAGTGACAGTGCTCATGGTGACAATTCTCAGGGTGATAGTGCTCACGATGATAGTGCTCACGGTGACAGTTCCCTTGGTGATAGTGCTCATGGTGATAGTGCCCATGGTGACACTGCCCATGGTGATATTGCTCACGGTGACACTGCCCATGGTAATAGTGCTCATGGTGATAGTGCTCACGTTGACAGTGTCTTTGGTGATAGTGCTCATGGTGACACTGCCCATGGTGACAGTTCGCATGCTGATAGTGCCCATGTTGAAAGTTCCCATGGTGACAGTGCTCATGGTGATAATGCCCATGGTGACTGTGCTCATGCTGGCGGTGTACAGGGTTGGTGTTCCCATGTTGAAATTCCTCATGGTGGCACTGCCCATGATGATAGTGTTCCTGGTGACAGTGTCCATGGTGACAGTGCTCATGGTTACAGTGCCCATGGTGAACAGTGCTCACGGTGAAAGTGCCTACAGTGGCAGTGCTCTAGGTGACAGTGCCCATGTTGAACAGTGCTCATGGTGACAGTGCTTATGGTGACAGTGCCCACGGTGACAGTGCAAATGGTGAGAGTTCCCATGCTGACATTTCCCTTGGTGACAGTGCTTAAGGTGACAGTGGCCATAGTGACACTGGCCATGGTGACAGTGCTCATAGTGAGAGTTCCCATGGTGACAGTGCCCATGGTGACAGTGCTCATGGTGATAGTGCTCATGGTGACAGTGCTCATGGGGACAGTGCACGCGGTGACAGTGCCCACGGTGACAGTGCTCACGGTTATAGTGCTCATGGTGATATTGCCCATGGTAATAGTGCTCATGTTGACAGTGCCCATGGTGATATTGCTCATGGTGAGAGTTCCCATGGTGACAGTGCTCATATTGACAGTGCCCATGGTGACCATTCCCATGTTGACAGTTCCCATGGTGATAGTCCTCATGGTGACAGTGCTCATGGGGACAGTGCACACGGTGACAGTGCTCACGGTGATAATGCCCATGGTGATATTGCTCATGGTGAGACTGCCCATGGTGATAGTGCTCACGGTGATAGTGCCCACAGTGGCAGTGCTCTCGGTGACAGTGCTCATGTTGAACAGTGCTCATGGTGACAGTGCTTATGGTGACAGTGCCCACGGTGACAGTGAAAATGGTGAGAGTGCCCATGGTGACATTTCCCTTGGTGACAGTGCTTATGGTGACAGTGACCATGGTGACACTGGCCATGGTGACAGTGCTCATGGTGAGAGTTCCCATGGTGACAGTGCTCATATTGACAGTGCCCATGGTGACCGTTCCCATGTTGACAGTTCCCATGGTGATAGTCCTCATGGTGACAGTGCTCATGGGGACAGTGCACACGGTGACAGTGCTCACGGTGATAATGCCCATGGTGATATTGCTCATGGTGAGACTGCCCATGGTGATAGTGCTCACGGTGATAGTGCTCATGGTGAGAGTTCCCATGGTGACAGTGCCCACGGTGACAGTGCTCATGGTGACATTGCCCACGGTGACAGTGCTCATGGTGAGAGTTCGCATGGTGATAGTGCCCATGGTGACAGTGCTCATGGTGACACAGCCCATGGTGACTGTTCTAAACCTGCCGATGTACATGGTTGGAGTTCCCATGGTGAAATTCCTCATGGTGGCACTGCCCATGATGATAGTGTTCATGGTGACAGTGTCCATGGTGACAGTGCCTATGGTGACAGTGCCCATTGTGATAGTGCTCACGGTGATAGTGCCCACAGTGACAGTTCTAATGGTGACAGGGCTCACGGTGACAGTGCCCATGGTTATAGTCCTCACGATGATAGTGCTCATGGTGACAGTTCCCATGGTGACAGTTCCCATGGTGACAGTGCCGATGATGACAGTGCTCATGGTGACAGTGCCCATGGTGACAGTGCTCATGGTGACAGTGCTCACGGTGACAGTGCCCTTGGTGATAGTACCCATTGTAATAGTGCTCACGGTAACTGTGCCCATGGTGATATTGCTCACGGTGACACTGCCCATGGTGATAGTGCTCACGGTGATAGTGCTCATGGTGACAGTTCGCATGGTGACACTGTGTATGTTGAAAGTGCCCATGGTGACAGTGCTCATGGTGACACTGCCCATGGTGACTGTGCTCATGCTGGTGGTGTATATGGTTGGAGTTCCCATGGTGAAATTCCTTATGGTGGCACTGCCCATGACGATAGTGCTCATGGTGACAGTGCCCATGGTGACAGTGCCCATGGTGACAGTGCCCATGGTGACATTTCCCATGGTGACAGTGCTTATGGTGAGAGTTCCCATGGTGACAGTGCTCATCTTGACAGTGCCCATGGTGACAGTGTCCATGGTGACAGTGCCCATGGTGAGAGTGCTCATGGTGATAGTGCTCACGGTGACAGTTCCCTTGGTGATACTGCTCATGGTGATAGTGCTCATGGTGAAAGTGCTCATGGTGACAATTCACATGGTGACAGTGCTCATGATGACAGTGCTCATGGTGACAGTGCTCACGGTGACACTGCCCATGTTGATAGTGCTCACAGTGATAGTGCTCATGGTGACAATTCCCATGGTTACAGTGCCCATGGTGACAGTGCTCATGGTGACAGTGCTCACGGTGACAGTGCTCATGGTGACAGTGCTCACAGTGATAGTTCTCTTGGTGACAGCGCCCTTGGTGATAGTGCCCATGGTGATAGTGCTAATGGTGATAGTGCTCATGGTGACAGAGATCATGGTGACAGTGCCTATGGTGACAGTGCCCATGGTGACATTTCCCATGGTAACAGAGCTCATGATGACAGTGTCCATGGTGACAGTGCCCATGTTGAAAGTGCCCATGGTGACATTGCTCATGGTGACACTGCCCATGGTGACTGTGCTCATTCTGGCGGTGTACATGTTTGGAATTCCCATGGTGAAATTCCTCATGGTGGCACTGCCCATGATGATAGTGCTCATGGTGACAGTGACCATCGTGAGAGTTCCCATGGTGACAGTGCTCATGGTGACACTGCCCATGGTGACAGGGCCCATGGTGACATTTCCCATGGTGACAGTGCTTATGTTGACAGTGCAGACGATGACCGTGCCCACGGTGACATTTCCTATGGTGACAGTGTTCATCGTGATATTGCTCACGGTGACAGTGCCCATGGTTATAGTCCTCACGGTGATAGTGCTCATGGTGACAGTTCCCATGGTGACAGTGCCCACGGTGACAGTGCTCATGGTGACATGGCCCACTGTGACAGGGCTCATGGTGACACTGCCCATGGTGACAGTGCCCATGATGACATTTCCCATGGTGACAGTGCTTATGTTGACAGTGCACACGGTGACAGTGCCCACGGTCACATTTCCCATGGTGACAGTGTTCATGGTGATATTGCTCACAGTGACAGTGCCCATGGTTATAGTCCTCACGGTGATAGTGCTCATGGTGACAGTTCCCATGGTGACAGTGCCCACGGTGACAGTGCTCATAGTGACATTGCCCACGGTGACAGTGCTCATGGTGAGAGTTCGCATGGTGATAGTGCCCATGGTGACAGTGCTCTTGGTGACACAGCCCATGGTGACTGTTCTAAACCTGCCGATGTACATGGTTGGAGTTCCCATGGTGAAATTCCTCATGGTGGCACTGCCCATGATGATAGTGTTCATGGTGACAGTGTCCATGGTGACAGTGCCTATGGTGACAGTGCCCATTGTGATAGTGCTCACGGTGATAGTGCCCACAGTGACAGTTCTAATGGTGACAGTGTTCACGGTGACAGTGCCCATGGTTATAGTCCTCACGATGATAGTGCTCATGGTGACAGTTCCCCTGGTGACAGTTCCCATGGTGACAGTGCCGATGATGACAGTGCTCATGGTGACAGTGCCCATGGTGACAGTGCTCATGGTGACAGTGCTCACGGTGACAGTGCCCTTGGTGATAGTACCCATTGTAATAGTGCTCACGGTAACTGTGCCCATGGTGATATTGCTCACAGTGACACTGCCCATGGTGATAGTGCTCACGGTGATAGTGCTCATGGTGGCAGTTCGCATGGTGACACTGTGTATGTTGAAAGTGCCCATGGTGACAGTGCTCATGGTGACACTGCCCATGGTGACTGTGCTCATGCTGGTGGTGTATATGGTTGGAGTTCCCATGGTGAAATTCCTTATGGTGGCACTGCCCATGACGATAGTGCTCATGGTGACAGTGTCCATGGTGACAGTGCCCATGGTGACAGTGCCCATCGTGACAGTGCCCATGGTGACATTTCCCATGGTGACAGTGCTCATCTTGACAGTGCCCATGGTGACAGTGTCCATGGTGACAGTGCCCATGGTGAGAGTGCCCATGGTGACAGTGTCCAAGGTGACAGTGCTCATGTTGACTGTGCCCACGGTGACAATGCTCATGGTGAGAATTCCAACGGTCACAGTGCTCACCTTGACAGTGTCCATGGTGACAGTTCCCTTGGTGATAATGCTCATGGTGATAGTGCTCATGGTGATAGTGCTCATGGTGACACTGCCCATGGTGAATGTGCTCATGCTGGCGGTGTACATGGTTGGAGATCCCATGGTGAAATTCTTTATGGTGGTAATGCACATGATGATAGTGCTCATGCTGAGAGTGTCCATGGTGACAGTGCCTATGGTGACAGTGCCCATGGTGACATTTCCCATGGTGACAGTGCTCATGGTGAGAGTTCCCATGGTGACAATGCTCATGGTGACTATGCTCATGGTGACAGTGCCCACGGTGAAAATGCTCATGGTGACCGTGCTCACGGTGATAGTGCTCACGGTAATAGTGCTCACGCTGACAGTGCCCTTGGTGATAGTGCTCATGGTAATAGTGATCATGGTGACGGTTCGCATGGTGACAGTGCCCATGTTGAAAGTGCCCATGGTGGCAGTGCTCATGGTGTCACTGCCCATAGTGAATGTGCTCATGCTGGCATTGTCCATGGTTGGAGTTTCTATGGTGAAATTCCTTATGGTGGCACTGCCCATGATGATAGTGTTCATAGTGACAGTGTCCATGGTGACAGTGCCTATGGTGACAGGGTCCATTGTGATAGTGCTCACGGTGATAGTGCCCACAGTGACAGTGCTAATGGTGAGAGTTCCCATGGTGACAGTGCCCATGATGACAGTGCTCATGGTGACAGTGCCCACGATGACAGTGCTCATGGTGACAGTGCCCTTGGTGATACTTTTCACGGTGATAGTGCTCACAGTGATAGTGCTCACGGTGACAGTGCCCTGATGGATAGTGCCCATGGTGACAGTGTCCCTGGTGACCGTGCTCATGGTGACATTTCCCATGGTGAGAGTGCTCATGGTGAGAGTGCTCACTGTGGCAGTGCCAATGGTTACAGTGCTCATGGTGGCAGTGTCCGTGGTGGCAGTTCCTAAGATGACAGTGTCCATGATGACAGAGCCCAGGGTGACAGTGCTCATGGTGACACTGCCCATGGTGACAGTGCACACGGTGACAGTGCCCACGGTGACAGTGCTCATGGTGAGAGTGCTCATGGTGATAGTGCCCATGGTAATAGTGCTCACTCTGACATTTCCCATGGTGATATTGCTCACGGTGACACTGCAAATGGTGTTAGTGCTCACGGTGATAGTGCTCATGGTGACAGTTCCCATGGTGAGAGTGCCCACGGTGACAGTGCTCATGGTGACATTGCCCACAGTGACAGTGCTCATGGTGACAGAGCTCACGGTGACAGTGCCCTTTGTGAGAGTGCTCATGGTGATAGTGCTCATAGTGATAGTGTTCATGGTGACAGTTCGCATGGTGACAGTGCCCATGTTGAAAGTGCCCATGGTGATAGTGCTCACGGTGACACTGCCCATGGTGACTGTGCTCATGCTGGCGGTGTACATGGTTGGAGTTGCCATGGTGAAATTCCTCATGGTGGCACTGCCCATGATGATAGTGCTCATGTTGACTGTGTCCATGGTAACAGTGCCCATGCTGACAGTGCCCATAGTGACATTTCCCATGGTGACAGTGTTCATGGTAAGAGTTACCATGGTGACAGTGCTCATGTTGAGAGTGCCCATGGTGACAGTGCCCATGGCGACAGTACTCATGGTGACACTTCCCATGATGACAATGCTCCTGGTGACAATGATCATGGTGACAGTGCTCACGGTGACAGTGCTCATGGTGGCAGTGTCCATGGTGACAGTGCTCATGGTGGCAGTTCCCATATTGACGGTGATCATGGTGACAGTGCCCATGGTGACAGTGCCCATGATGACAGTTCCAATGTTGACAGTGTACTTGGGGACAAAGCTCATGGAAACAGTGTCCATGGTGATAGTGCTCCTGGTGACAGTGTCCATGGTTACAGTGCCCATGGTGACAGTTTCCAAGGTGACATTTTCCATGGTGACAGTGCCCATGGTGACAGTGCTCATGGTGACTGTGCCCACGGTGACAATGCTCATGGTGACAATGCTCATGGTGACAGTGTCCATGGTGACAGTGCTCATGGTGACAGTGCCCATGGTGACAGTGCCCATGGTGACAGTGCTCACGGTGATAGTGCCCACAGTGGCAGTGCTCTCGGTGACAGTGCTCATGTTGAACAGTGCTCATGGTGACAGTGCTTATGGTGACAGTGCCCACGGTGACAGTGAAAATGGTGAGAGTGCCCATGGTGACATTTCCCTTGGTGACAGTGCTTATGGTGACAGTGACCATGGTGACACTGGCCATGGTGACAGTGCTCATGGTGAGAGTTCCCATGGTGACAGTGCTCATATTGACAGTGCCCATGGTGAACGTTCCCATGTTGACAGTTCCCATGGTGATAGTCCTCATGGTGACAGTGCTCATGGGGACAGTGCACACGGTGACAGTGCTCACGGTGATAATGCCCATGGTGATATTGCTCATGGTGAGACTGCCCATGGTGATAGTGCTCACGGTGATAGTGCTCATGGTGAGAGTTCCCATGGTGACAGTGCCCACGGTGACAGTGCTCATGGTGACATTGCCCACGGTGACAGTGCTCATGGTGAGAGTTCGCATGGTGATAGTGCCCATGGTGACAGTGCTCATGGTGACACAGCCCATGGTGACTGTTCTAAACCTGCCGATGTACATGGTTGGAGTTCCCATGGTGAAATTCCTCATGGTGGCACTGCCCATGATGATAGTGTTCATGGTGACAGTGTCCATGGTGACAGTGCCTATGGTGACAGTGCCCATTGTGATAGTGCTCACGGTGATAGTGCCCACAGTGACAGTTCTAATGGTGACAGGGCTCACGGTGACAGTGCCCATGGTTATAGTCCTCACGATGATAGTGCTCATGGTGACAGTTCCCATGGTGACAGTTCCCATGGTGACAGTGCTGATGATGACAGTGCTCATGGTGACAGTGCCCATGGTGACAGTGCTCATGGTGACAGTGCTCACGGTGACAGTGCCCTTGGTGATAGTACCCATTGTAATAGTGCTCACGGTAACTGTGCCCATGGTGATATTGCTCACGGTGACACTGCCCATGGTGATAGTGCTCACGGTGATAGTGCTCATGGTGACAGTTCGCATGGTGACACTGTGTATGTTGAAAGTGCCCATGGTGACAGTGCTCATGGTGACACTGCCCATGATGACTGTGCTCATGCTGGTGGTGTACATGGTTGGAGTTCCCATGGTGAAATTCCTTATGGTGGCACTGCCCATGACGATAGTGCTCATGGTGACAGTGTCCATGGTGACAGTGCCCATGGTGACAGTGCCCATGGTGACATTTCCCATGGTGACAGTGCTTATGGTGAGAGTTCCCATGGTGACAGTGCTCATCTTGACAGTGCCCATGGTGACAGTGTCCATGGTGACAGTGCCCATGGTGATAGTGCTCATGGTGATAGTGCTCACGGTGACGGTTCCCTTGGTGATACTGCTCATGGTGATAGTGCTCATGGTGAAAGTGCTCATGGTGACAATTCACATGGTGACAGTGCTCATGATGACAGTGCTCACGGTGACACTGCCCATGTTGATAGTGCTCACAGTGATAGTGCTCATGGTGACAATTCCCATGGTTACAGTGCCCATGGTGACAGTGCTCATGGTGACAGTGCTCACGGTGACAGTGCTCATGGTGACAGTGCTCACAGTGATAGTTCTCTTGGTGACAGCGCCCTTCATGATAGTGCCCATGGTGATAGTGCTAATGGTGATAGTGCTCATGGTGACAGAGATCATGGTGACAGTGCCTATGGTGACAGTGCCCATGGTGACATTTCCCATGGTAACAGAGCTCATGATGACAGTGTCCATGGTGACAGTGCCCATGTTGAAAGTGCCCATGGTGACAGTGCTCACGGTGACACTGCCCATGTTGATACTGCTCACAGTGATAGTGCTCATGGTGACAATTCCCATGGTTACAGTGCCCATGGTGACAGTGCTCATGGTGACAGTGCTCACGGTGACAGTGCTCATGGTGACAGTGCTCACAGTGATAGTTCTCTTGGTGACAGCGCCCTTGGTGATAGTGCCCATGGTGATAGTGCTAATGGTGATAGTGCTCATGGTGACAGAGATCATGGTGACAGTGCCTATGGTGACAGTGCCCATGGTGACATTTCCCATGGTAACAGAGCTCATGATGACAGTGTCCATGGTGACAGTGCCCATGTTGAAAGTGCCCATGGTGACATTGCTCATGGTGACACTGCCCATGGTGACTGTGCTCATTCTGGCGGTGTACATGTTTGGAATTCCCATGGTGAAATTCCTCATGGTGGCACTGCCCATGATGATAGTGCTCATGGTGACAGTGACCATCGTGAGAGTTCCCATGGTGACAGTGCTCATGGTGACACTGCCCATGGTGACAGGGCCCATGGTGACATTTCCCATGGTGACAGTGCTTATGTTGACAGTGCAGACGATGACCGTGCCCACGGTGACATTTCCTATGGTGACAGTGTTCATCGTGATATTGCTCACGGTGACAGTGCCCATGGTTATAGTCCTCACGGTGATAGTGCTCATGGTGACAGTTCCCATGGTGACAGTGCCCACGGTGACAGTGCTCATGGTGACATGGCCCACTGTGACAGGGCTCATGGTGACACTGCCCATGGTGACAGTGCCCATGATGACATTTCCCATGGTGACAGTGCTTATGTTGACAGTGCACACGGTGACAGTGCCCACGGTCACATTTCCCATGGTGACAGTGTTCATGGTGATATTGCTCACAGTGACAGTGCCCATGGTTATAGTCCTCACGGTGATAGTGCTCATGGTGACAGTTCCCATGGTGACAGTGCCCACGGTGACAGTGCTCATAGTGACATTGCCCACGGTGACAGTGCTCATGGTGAGAGTTCGCATGGTGATAGTGCCCATGGTGACAGTGCTCATGGTGACACAGCCCATGGTGACTGTTCTAAACCTGCCGATGTACATGGTTGGAGTTCCCATGGTGAAATTCCTCATGGTGGCACTGCCCATGATGATAGTGTTCATGGTGACAGTGTCCATGGTGACAGTGCCTATGGTGACAGTGCCCATTGTGATAGTGCTCACGGTGATAGTGCCCACAGTGACAGTTCTAATGGTGACAGTGTTCACGGTGACAGTGCCCATGGTTATAGTCCTCACGATGATAGTGCTCATGGTGACAGTTCCCATGGTGACAGTTCCCATGGTGACAGTGCCGATGATGACAGTGCTCATGGTGACAGTGCCCATGGTGACAGTGCTCATGGTGACAGTGCTCACGGTGACAGTGCCCTTGGTGATAGTACCCATTGTAATAGTGCTCACGGTAACTGTGCCCATGGTGATATTGCTCACAGTGACACTGCCCATGGTGATAGTGCTCACGGTGATAGTGCTCATGGTGACAGTTCGCATGGTGACACTGTGTATGTTGAAAGTGCCCATGGTGACAGTGCTCATGGTGACACTGCCCATGGTGACTGTGCTCATGCTGGTGGTGTATATGGTTGGAGTTCCCATGGTGAAATTCCTTATGGGGGCACTGCCCATGACGATAGTGCTCATGGTGACAGTGTCCATGGTGACAGTGCCCATGGTGACAGTGCCCATGGTGAGAGTGCCCATGGTGACATTTCCCATGGTGACAGTGCTTATGGTGAGAGTTCCCATGGTGACAGTGCTCATCTTGACAGTGCCCATGGTGACAGTGTCCATGGTGACAGTGCCCATGGTGATAGTGCTCATGGTGATAGTGCTCACGGTGACAGTTCCCTTGGTGATACTGCTCATGGTGATAGTGCTCATGGTGAAAGTGCTCATGGTGACAATTCACATGGTGACAGTGCTCATGATGACAGTGCTCATGGTGACAGTGCTCACGGTGACACTGCCCATGTTGATAGTGCTCACAGTGATAGTGCTCATGGTGACAATTCCCATGGTTACAGTGCCCATGGTGACAGTGCTCATGGTGACAGTGCTCACGGTGACAGTGCTCATGGTGACAGTGCTCACAGTGATAGTTCTCTTGGTGACAGCGCCCTTGGTGATAGTGCCCATGGTGATAGTGCTAATGGTGATAGTGCTCATGGTGACAGAGATCATGGTGACAGTGCCTATGGTGACAGTGCCCATGGTGACATTTCCCATGGTAACAGAGCTCATGATGACAGTGTCCATGGTGACAGTGCCCATGTTGAAAGTGCCCATGGTGACATTGCTCATGGTGACACTGCCCATGGTGACTGTGCTCATTCTGGCGGTGTACATGTTTGGAATTCCCATGGTGAAATTCCTCATGGTGGCACTGCCCATGATGATAGTGCTCATGGTGACAGTGACCATCGTGAGAGTTCCCATGGTGACAGTGCTCATGGTGACACTGCCCATGGTGACAGGGCCCATGGTGACATTTCCCATGGTGACAGTGCTTATGTTGACAGTGCAGACGATGACCGTGCCCACGGTGACATTTCCTATGGTGACAGTGTTCATCGTGATATTGCTCACGGTGACAGTGCCCATGGTTATAGTCCTCACGGTGATAGTGCTCATGGTGACAGTTCCCATGGTGACAGTGCCCACGGTGACAGTGCTCATGGTGACATGGCCCACGGTGACAGGGCTCATGGTGACACTGCCCATGGTGACAGTGCCCATGATGACATTTCCCATGGTGACAGTGCTTATGTTGACAGTGCACACGGTGACAGTGCCCACGGTCACATTTCCCATGGTGACAGTGTTCATGGTGATATTGCTCACAGTGACAGTGCCCATGGTTATAGTCCTCACGGTGATAGTGCTCATGGTGACAGTTCCCATGGTGACAGTGCCCACGGTGACAGTGCTCATGGTGACATTGCCCACGGTGACAGTGCTCATGGTGAGAGTTCGCATGGTGATAGTGCCCATGGTGACAGTGCTCATGGTGACACAGCCCATGGTGACTGTTCTAAACCTGCCGATGTACATGGTTGGAGTTCCCATGGTGAAATTCCTCATGGTGGCACTGCCCATGATGATAGTGTTCATGGTGACAGTGTCCATGGTGACAGTGCCTATGGTGACAGTGCCCATTGTGATAGTGCTCACGGTGATAGTGCCCACAGTGACAGTTCTAATGGTGACAGTGTTCACGGTGACAGTGCCCATGGTTATAGTCCTCACGATGATAGTGCTCATGGTGACAGTTCCCCTGGTGACAGTTCCCATGGTGACAGTGCCGATGATGACAGTGCTCATGGTGACAGTGCCCATGGTGACAGTGCTCATGGTGACAGTGCTCACGGTGACAGTGCCCTTGGTGATAGTACCCATTGTAATAGTGCTCACGGTAACTGTGCCCATGGTGATATTGCTCACAGTGACACTGCCCATGGTGATAGTGCTCACGGTGATAGTGCTCATGGTGACAGTTCGCATGGTGACACTGCGTATGTTGAAAGTGCCCATGGTGACAGTGCTCATGGTGACACTGCCCATGGTGACTGTGCTCATGCTGGTGGTGTATATGGTTGGAGTTCCCATGGTGAAATTCCTTATGGTGGCACTGCCCATGACGATAGTGCTCATGGTGACAGTGTCCATGGTGACAGTGCCCATGGTGACAGTGCCCATCGTGACAGTGCCCATGGTGACATTTCCCATGGTGACAGTGCTCATCTTGACAGTGCCCATGGTGACAGTGTCCATGGTGACAGTGCCCATGGTGAGAGTGCCCATGGTGACAGTGTCCAAGGTGACAGTGCTCATGTCAACTGTGCCCACGGTGACAATGCTCATGGTGAGAATTCCAACGGTGACAGTGCTCACCTTGACAGTGTCCATGGTGACAGTTCCCTTGGTGATAATGCTCATGGTGATAGTGCTCATGGTGATAGTTCTCATGGTGACACTGCCCATGGTGAATGTGCTCATGCTGGCGGTGTACATGATTGGAGATCCCATGGTGAAATTCTTTATGGTGGTAATGCACATGATGATAGTGCTCATGCTGAGAGTGTCCATGGTGACAGTGCCTATGGTGACAGTGCCCATGGTGACATTTCCCATGGTGACAGTGCTCATGGTGAGAGTTCCCATGGTGACAATGCTCATGGTGACTATGCTCATGGTGACAGTGCCCACGGTGAAAATGCTCATGGTGACCGTGCTCACGGTGATAGTGCTCACGGTAATAGTGCTCACGCTGACAGTGCCCTTGGTGATAGTGCTCATGGTGACGGTTCGCATGGTGACAGTGCCCATGTTGAAAGTGCCCATGGTGGCAGTGCTCATGGTGTCACTGCCCATAGTGAATGTGCTCATGCTGGCATTGTCCATGGTTGGAGTTTCTATGGTGAAATTCCTTATGGTGGCACTGCCCATGATGATAGTGTTCATAGTGACAGTGTCCATGGTGACAGTGCCTATGGTGACAGGGTCCATTGTGATAGTGCTCACGGTGATAGTGCCCACAGTGACAGTGCTAATGGTGAGAGTTCCCATGGTGACAGTGCCCATGATGACAGTGCTCATGGTGACAGTGCCCACGATGACAGTGCTCATGGTGACAGTGCCCTTGGTGATACTTTTCACGGTGATAGTGCTCACAGTGATAGTGCTCACGGTGACAGTGCCCTGATGGATAGTGCCCATGGTGACAGTGTCCCTGGTGACCGTGCTCATGGTGACATTTCCCATGGTGAGAGTGCTCATGGTGAGAGTGCTCACTGTGGCAGTGCCAATGGTTACAGTGCTCATGGTGGCAGTGTCCGTGGTGGCAGTTCCTAAGATGACAGTGTCCATGATGACAGAGCCCAGGGTGACAGTGCTCATGGTGACACTGCCCATGGTGACAGTGCACATGGTGACAGTGCCCACGGTGACAGTGCTCATGGTGAGAGTGCTCATGGTGATAGTGCCCATGGTAATAGTGCTCACTCTGACATTTCCCATGGTGATATTGCTCACGGTGACACTGCAAATGGTGTTAGTGCTCACGGTGATAGTGCTCATGGTGACAGTTCCCATGGTGAGAGTGCCCACGGTGACAGTGCTCATGGTGACATTGCCCACAGTGACAGTGCTCATGGTGACAGAGCTCACGGTGACAGTGCCCTTTGTGAGAGTGCTCATGGTGATAGTGCTCATAGTGATAGTGTTCATGGTGACAGTTCGCATGGTGACAGTGCCCATGTTGAAAGTGCCCATGGTGATAGTGCTCACGGTGACACTGCCCATGGTGACTGTGCTCATGCTGGCGGTGTACATGGTTGGAGTTGCCATGGTGAAATTCCTCATGGTGGCACTGCCCATGATGATAGTGCTCATGTTGACTGTGTCCATGGTAACAGTGCCCATGCTGACAGTGCCCATAGTGACATTTCCCATGGTGACAGTGTTCATGGTAAGAGTTACCATGGTGACAGTGCTCATGTTCACAGTGCCCATGGTGACAGTGTCCATGGTCAAGAGTGCCCATGGTGAGAGTGCCCATGTTGAGAGTGCCCATGGTGACAGTGCCCATGGTGACAGTACTCATGGTGACACTTCCCATGATGACAATGCTCCTGGTGACAATGATCATGGTGACAGTGCTCACGGTGACAGTGCTCATGGTGGCAGTGTCCATGGTGACAGTGCTCATGGTGGCAGTTCCCATATTGACGGTGATCATGGTGACAGTGCCCATGGTGACAGTGCCCATGATGACAGTTCCAATGTTGACAGTGTACTTGGGGACAAAGCTCATGGAAACAGTGTCCATGGTGATAGTGCTCCTGGTGACAGTGTCCATGGTTACAGTGCCCATGGTGACAGTTTCCAAGGTGACATTTTCCATGGTGACAGTGCCCATGGTGACAGTGCTCATGGTGACTGTGCCCACGGTGACAATGCTCATGGTGAGAATTCCAACGGTGACAGTGCTCACCTTGACAGTGTCCAGGGTGACAGTTCCCTTGGTGATAATGCTCATGGTGATAGTGCTCATGGTGATAGTGCTCATGGTGACACTGCCCATGGTGAATGTGCTCATGCTGGCGGTGTACATGGTTGGAGATCCCATGGTGAAATTCTTTATGGTGGTAATGCACATGATGATAGTGCTCATCCTGAGAGTGTCCATGGTGACAGTGCCTATGGTGACAGTGCCCATGGTGACAATGCTCATGGTGAGAGTTCCCATGGTGACAATGCTCATGGTGACTATGCTCATGGTGACAGTGCCCACGGTGAAAATGCTCATGGTGACCGTGCTCACGGTGATAGTGCTCACGGTAATAGTGCTCACGCTGACAGTGCCCTTGGTGATAGTGCTCATGGTAATAGTGATCATGGTGACGGTTCGCATGGTGACAGTGCCCATGTTGAAAGTGCCCATGGTGGCAGTGCTCATGGTGTCACTGCCCATAGTGAATGTGCTCATGCTGGCATTGTCCATGGTTGGAGTTTCTATGGTGAAATTCCTTATGGTGGCACTGCCCATGATGATAGTGTTCATAGTGACAGTGTCCATGGTGACAGTGCCTATGGTGACAGGGTCCATTGTGATAGTGCTCACGGTGATAGTGCCCACAGTGACAGTGCTAATGGTGAGAGTTCCCATGGTGACAGTGCCCATGATGACAGTGCTCATGGTGACAGTGCCCTTGGTGATACTTTTCACGGTGATAGTGCTCACAGTGATAGTGCTCACGGTGACAGTGCCCTGGTGGATAGTGCCCATGGTGACAGTGTCCCTGGTGACCGTGCTCATGGTGACATTTCCCATGGTGAGAGTGCTCATGGTGAGAGTGCTCACTGTGGCAGTGCCAATGGTTACAGTGCTCATGGTGGCAGTGTCCGTGGTGGCAGTTCCTAAGATGACAGTGTCCATGATGACAGAGCCCAGGGTGACAGTGCTCATGGTGACACTGCCCATGGTGACAGTGCAAATGGTGACAGTGCCCACGGTGACAGTGCTCATGGTGAGAGTGCTCATGGTGATAGTGCCCATGGTAATAGTGCTCACTCTGACATTTCCCATGGTGATATTGCTCACGGTGACACTGCAAATGGTGTTAGTGCTCACGGTGATAGTGCTCATGGTGACAGTTCCCATGGTGAGAGTGCCCACGGTGACAGTGCTCATGGTGACATTGCCCACAGTGACAGTGCTCATGGTGACAGAGCTCACGGTGACAGTGCCCTTTGTGAGAGTGCTCATGGTGATAGTGCTCATAGTGATAGTGTTCATGGTGACAGTTCGCATGGTGACAGTGCCCATGTTGAAAGTGCCCATGGTGATAGTGCTCACGGTGACACTGCCCATGGTGACTGTGCTCATGCTGGCGGTGTACATGGTTGGAGTTGCCATGGTGAAATTCCTCATGGTGGCACTGCCCATGATGATAGTGCTCATGTTGACTGTGTCCATGGTAACAGTGCCCATGCTGACAGTGCCCATAGTGACATTTCCCATGGTGACAGTGTTCATGGTAAGAGTTACCATGGTGACAGTGCTCATGTTCACAGTGCCCATGGTGACAGTGTCCATGGTCAAGAGTGCCCATGGTGAGAGTGCCCATGTTGAGAGTGCCCATGGTGACAGTGCCCATGGTGACAGTACTCATGGTGACACTTCCCATGATGACAATGCTCCTGGTGACAATGATCATGGTGACAGTGCTCACGGTGACAGTGCTCATGGTGGCAGTGTCCATGGTGACAGTGCTCATGGTGGCAGTTCCCATATTGACGGTGATCAAGGTGACAGTGCCCATGGTGACAGTGCCCATGATGACAGTTCCAATGTTGACAGTGTACTTGGGGACAAAGCTCATGGAAACAGTGTCCATGGTGATAGTGCTCCTGGTGACAGTGTCCATGGTTACAGTGCCCATGGTGACAGTTTCCAAGGTGACATTTTCCATGGTGACAGTGCCCATGGTGACAGTGCTCATGGTGACAGTGCTCATGGGGACAGCGCACACGATGACATTGCTCACGGTGATAATGCCCATGGTGATATTGCTCATGGTGAGACTGCCCATGGTGATAGTGCTCACGGTGATAGTGCTCATGGTGAGAGTTCCCATGGTGACAGTGCCCACGGTGACAGTGCTCATGGTGACATTGCCCACGGTGACAGTGCTCATGGTGAGAGTTCGCATGGTGATAGTGCCCATGGTGACAGTGCTCATGGTGACACAGCCCATGGTGACTGTTCTAAACCTGCCGATGTACATGGTTGGAGTTCCCATGGTGAAATTCCTCATGGTGGCACTGCCCATGATGATAGTGTTCATGGTGACAGTGTCCATGGTGACAGTGCCTATGGTGACAGTGCCCATTGTGATAGTGCTCACGGTGATAGTGCCCACAGTGACAGTTCTAATGGTGACAGGGCTCACGGTGACAGTGCCCATGGTTATAGTCCTCACGATGATAGTGCTCATGGTGACAGTTCCCATGGTGACAGTTCCCATGGTGACAGTGCTGATGATGACAGTGCTCATGGTGACAGTGCCCATGGTGACAGTGCTCATGGTGACAGTGCTCACGGTGACAGTGCCCTTGGTGATAGTACCCATTGTAATAGTGCTCACGGTAACTGTGCCCATGGTGATATTGCTCACGGTGACACTGCCCATGGTGATAGTGCTCACGGTGATAGTGCTCATGGTGACAGTTCGCATGGTGACACTGTGTATGTTGAAAGTGCCCATGGTGACAGTGCTCATGGTGACACTGCCCATGGTGACTGTGCTCATGCTGGTGGTGTATATGGTTGGATTTCCCATGGTGAAATTCCTTATGGTGGCACTGCCCATGACGATAGTGCTCATGGTGACAGTGTCCATGGTGACAGTGCCCATGGTGACAGTGCCCATCGTGACAGTGCCCATGGTGACATTTCCCATGGTGACAGTGCTCATCTTGACAGTGCCCATGGTGACAGTGTCCATGGTGACAGTGCCCATGGTGATAGTGCTCATGGTGATAGTGCTCACGGTGACAGTTCCCTTGGTGATACTGCTCATGGTGATAGTGCTCATGGTGAAAGTGCTCATGGTGACAATTCACATGGTGACAGTGCTCATGATGACAGTGCTCATGGTGACAGTGCTCACGGTGACACTGCCCATGTTGATAGTGCTCACAGTGATAGTGCTCATGGTGACAATTCCCATGGTTACAGTGCCCATGGTGACAGTGCTCATGGTGACAGTGCTCACGGTGACAGTGCTCATGGTGACAGTGCTCACAGTGATAGTTCTCTTGGTGACAGCGCCCTTGGTGATAGTGCCCATGGTGATAGTGCTAATGGTGATAGTGCTCATGGTGACAGAGATCATGGTGACAGTGCCTATGGTGACAGTGCCCATGGTGACATTTCCCATGGTAACAGAGCTCATGATGACAGTGTCCATGGTGACAGTGCCCATGTTGAAAGTGCCCATGGTGACATTGCTCATGGTGACACTGCCCATGGTGACTGTGCTCATTCTGGCGGTGTACATGTTTGGAATTCCCATGGTGAAATTCCTCATGGTGGCACTGCCCATGATGATAGTGCTCATGGTGACAGTGACCATCGTGAGAGTTCCCATGGTGACAGTGCTCATGGTGACACTGCCCATGGTGACAGGGCCCATGGTGACATTTCCCATGGTGACAGTGCTTATGTTGACAGTGCAGACGATGACCGTGCCCACGGTGACATTTCCTATGGTGACAGTGTTCATCGTGATATTGCTCACGGTGACAGTGCCCATGGTTATAGTCCTCACGGTGATAGTGCTCATGGTGACAGTTCCCATGGTGACAGTGCCCACGGTGACAGTGCTCATGGTGACATGGCCCACGGTGACAGGGCTCATGGTGACACTGCCCATGGTGACAGTGCCCATGATGACATTTCCCATGGTGACAGTGCTTATGTTGACAGTGCACACGGTGACAGTGCCCACGGTCACATTTCCCATGGTGACAGTGTTCATGGTGATATTGCTCACAGTGACAGTGCCCATGGTTATAGTCCTCACGGTGATAGTGCTCATGGTGACAGTTCCCATGGTGACAGTGCCCACGGTGACAGTGCTCATGGTGACATTGCCCACGGTGACAGTGCTCATGGTGAGAGTTCGCATGGTGATAGTGCCCATGGTGACAGTGCTCATGGTGACACAGCCCATGGTGACTGTTCTAAACCTGCCGATGTACATGGTTGGAGTTCCCATGGTGAAATTCCTCATGGTGGCACTGCCCATGATGATAGTGTTCATGGTGACAGTGTCCATGGTGACAGTGCCTATGGTGACAGTGCCCATCGTGATAGTGCTCACGGTGATAGTGCCCACAGTGACAGTTCTAATGGTGACAGTGTTCACGGTGACAGTGCCCATGGTTATAGTCCTCACGATGATAGTGCTCATGGTGACAGTTCCCCTGGTGACAGTTCCCATGGTGACAGTGCCGATGATGACAGTGCTCATGGTGACAGTGCCCATGGTGACAGTGCTCATGGTGACAGTGCTCACGGTGAGAGTGCTCATCTTGACAGTGCCCATGGTGACAGTGTCCATGGTGACAGTGCCCATGGTGAGAGTGCCCATGGTGACAGTGTCCAAGGTGACAGTGCTCATGTTGACTGTGCCCACGGTGACAATGCTCATGGTGAGAATTCCAACGGTGACAGTGCTCACCTTGACAGTGTCCATGGTGACAGTTCCCTTGGTGATAATGCTCATGGTGATAGTGCTCATGGTGATAGTGCTCATGGTGACACTGCCCATGGTGAATGTGCTCATGCTGGCGGTGTACATGGTTGGAGATCCCATGGTGAAATTCTTTATGGTGGTAATGCACATGATGATAGTGCTCATGCTGAGAGTGTCCATGGTGACAGTGCCTATGGTGACAGTGCCCATGGTGACATTTCCCATGGTGACAGTGCTCATGGTGAGAGTTCCCATGGTGACAATGCTCATGGTGACTATGCTCATGGTGACAGTGCCCACGGTGAAAATGCTCATGGTGACCGTGCTCACAGTGATAGTGCTCACGGTAATAGTGCTCACGCTGACAGTGCCCTTGGTGATAGTGCTCATGGTAATAGTGATCATGGTGACGGTTCGCATGGTGACAGTGCCCATGTTGAAAGTGCCCATGGTGGCAGTGCTCATGGTGTCACTGCCCATAGTGAATGTGCTCATGCTGGCATTGTCCATGGTTGGAGTTTCTATGGTGAAATTCCTTATGGTGGCACTGCCCATGATGATAGTGTTCATAGTGACAGTGTCCATGGTGACAGTGCCTATGGTGACAGGGTCCATTGTGATAGTGCTCACGGTGATAGTGCCCACAGTGACAGTGCTAATGGTGAGAGTTCCCATGGTGACAGTGCCCATGATGACAGTGCTCATGGTGACAGTGCCCACGATGACAGTGCTCATGGTGACAGTGCCCTTGGTGATACTTCTCACGGTGATAGTGCTCACAGTGATAGTGCTCACGGTGACAGTGCCCTGGTGGATAGTGCCCATGGTGACAGTGTCCCTGGTGACCGTGCTCATGGTGACATTTCCCATGGTGAGAGTGCTCATGGTGAGAGTGCTCACTGTGGCAGTGCCAATGGTTACAGTGCTCATGGTGGCAGTGTCCGTGGTGGCAGTTCCTAAGATGACAGTGTCCATGATGACAGAGCCCAGGGTGACAGTGCTCATGGTGACACTGCCCATGGTGACAGTGCACATGGTGACAGTGCCCACGGTGACAGTGCTCATGGTGAGAGTGCTCATGGTGATAGTGCCCATGGTAATAGTGCTCACTCTGACATTTCCCATGGTGATATTGCTCACGGTGACACTGCAAATGGTGTTAGTGCTCACGGTGATAGTGCTCATGGTGACAGTTCCCATGGTGAGAGTGCCCACGGTGACAGTGCTCATGGTGACATTGCCCACAGTGACAGTGCTCATGGTGACAGAGCTCACGGTGACAGTGCCCTTTGGGAGAGTGCTCATGGTGATAGTGCTCATAGTGATAGTGTTCATGGTGACAGTTCGCATGGTGACAGTGCCCATGTTGAAAGTGCCCATGGTGATAGTGCTCACGGTGACACTGCCCATGGTGACTGTGCTCATGCTGGCGGTGTACATGGTTGGAGTTGCCATGGTGAAATTCCTCATGGTGGCACTGCCCATGATGATAGTGCTCATGTTGACTGTGTCCATGGTAACAGTGCCCATGCTGACAGTGCCCATAGTGACATTTCCCATGGTGACAGTGTTCATGGTAAGAGTTACCATGCTGACAGTGCTCATGTTCACAGTGCCCATGGTGACAGTGTCCATGGTCAAGAGTGCCCATGGTGAGAGTGCCCATGTTGAGAGTGCCCATGGTGACAGTGCCCATGGTGACAGTACTCATGGTGACACTTCCCATGATGACAATGCTCCTGGTGACAATGATCATGGTGACAGTGCTCACGGTGACAGTGCTCATGGTGGCAGTGTCCATGGTGACAGTGCTCATGGTGGCAGTTCCCATATTGACGGTGATCATGGTGACAGTGCCCATGGTGACAGTGCCCATGATGACAGTTCCAATGTTGACAGTGTACTTGGGGACAAAGCTCATGGAAACAGTGTCCATGGTGATAGTGCTCCTGGTGACAGTGTCCATGGTTACAGTGCCCATGGTGACAGTGCTCATGGTGACTGTGCCCACGGTGACAATGCTCATGGTGAGAATTCCAACGGTCACAGTGCTCACCTTGACAGTGTCCATGGTGACAGTTCCCTTGGTGATAATGCTCATGGTGATAGTGCTCATGGTGATAGTGCTCATGGTGACACTGCCCATGGTGAATGTGCTCATGCTGGCGGTGTACATGGTTGGAGATCCCATGGTGAAATTCTTTATGGTGGTAATGCACATGATGATAGTGCTCATGCTGAGAGTGTCCATGGTGACAGTGCCTATGGTGACAGTGCCCATGGTGACATTTCCCATGGTGACAGTGCTCATGGTGAGAGTTCCCATGGTGACAATGCTCATGGTGACTATGCTCATGGTGACAGTGCCCACGGTGAAAATGCTCATGGTGACCGTGCTCACGGTGATAGTGCTCACGGTAATAGTGCTCACGCTGACAGTGCCCTTGGTGATAGTGCTCATGGTAATAGTGATCATGGTGACGGTTCGCATGGTGACAGTGCCCATGTTGAAAGTGCCCATGGTGGCAGTGCTCATGGTGTCACTGCCCATAGTGAATGTGCTCATGCTGGCATTGTCCATGGTTGGAGTTTCTATGGTGAAATTCCTTATGGTGGCACTGCCCATGATGATAGTGTTCATAGTGACAGTGTCCATGGTGACAGTGCCTATGGTGACAGGGTCCATTGTGATAGTGCTCACGGTGATAGTGCCCACAGTGACAGTGCTAATGGTGAGAGTTCCCATGGTGACAGTGCCCATGATGACAGTGCTCATGGTGACAGTGCCCACGATGACAGTGCTCATGGTGACAGTGCCCTTGGTGATACTTCTCACGGTGATAGTGCTCACAGTGATAGTGCTCACGGTGACAGTGCCCTGATGGATAGTGCCCATGGTGACAGTGTCCCTGGTGACCGTGCTCATGGTGACATTTCCCATGGTGAGAGTGCTCATGGTGAGAGTGCTCACTGTGGCAGTGCCAATGGTTACAGTGCTCATGGTGGCAGTGTCCGTGGTGGCAGTTCCTAAGATGACAGTGTCCATGATGACAGAGCCCAGGGTGACAGTGCTCATGGTGACACTGCCCATGGTGACAGTGCACACGGTGACAGTGCCCACGGTGACAGTGCTCATGGTGAGAGTGCTCATGGTGATAGTGCCCATGGTAATAGTGCTCACTCTGACATTTCCCATGGTGATATTGCTCACGGTGACACTGCAAATGGTGTTAGTGCTCACGGTGATAGTGCTCATGGTGACAGTTCCCATGGTGAGAGTGCCCACGGTGACAGTGCTCATGGTGACATTGCCCACAGTGACAGTGCTCATGGTGACAGAGCTCACGGTGACAGTGCCCTTTGTGAGAGTGCTCATGGTGATAGTGCTCATAGTGATAGTGTTCATGGTGACAGTTCGCATGGTGACAGTGCCCATGTTGAAAGTGCCCATGGTGATAGTGCTCACGGTGACACTGCCCATGGTGACTGTGCTCATGCTGGCGGTGTACATGGTTGGAGTTGCCATGGTGAAATTCCTCATGGTGGCACTGCCCATGATGATAGTGCTCATGTTGACTGTGTCCATGGTAACAGTGCCCATGCTGACAGTGCCCATAGTGACATTTCCCATGGTGACAGTGTTCATGGTAAGAGTTACCATGGTGACAGTGCTCATGTTCACAGTGCCCATGGTGACAGTGTCCATGGTCAAGAGTGCCCATGGTGAGAGTGCCCATGTTGAGAGTGCCCATGGTGACAGTGCCCATGGCGACAGTACTCATGGTGACACTTCCCATGATGACAATGCTCCTGGTGACAATGATCATGGTGACAGTGCTCACGGTGACAGTGCTCATGGTGGCAGTGTCCATGGTGACAGTGCTCATGGTGGCAGTTCCCATATTGACGGTGATCATGGTGACAGTGCCCATGGTGACAGTGCCCATGATGACAGTTCCAATGTTGACAGTGTACTTGGGGACAAAGCTCATGGAAACAGTGTCCATGGTGATAGTGCTCCTGGTGACAGTGTCCATGGTTACAGTGCCCATGGTGACAGTTTCCAAGGTGACATTTTCCATGGTGACAGTGCCCATGGTGACAGTGCTCATGGTGACTGTGCCCACGGTGACAATGCTCATGGTGACAATGCTCATGGTGACAGTGTCCATGGTGACAGTGCTCATGGTGACAGTGCCCATGGTGACAGTGCCCATGGTGACAGTGCTCACGGTGATAGTGCCCACAGTGGCAGTGCTCTCGGTGACAGTGCTCATGTTGAACAGTGCTCATGGTGACAGTGCTTATGGTGACAGTGCCCACGGTGACAGTGAAAATGGTGAGAGTGCCCATGGTGACATTTCCCTTGGTGACAGTGCTTATGGTGACAGTGACCATGGTGACACTGGCCATGGTGACAGTGCTCATGGTGAGAGTTCCCATGGTGACAGTGCTCATATTGACAGTGCCCATGGTGAACGTTCCCATGTTGACAGTTCCCATGGTGATAGTCCTCATGGTGACAGTGCTCATGGGGACAGTGCACACGGTGACAGTGCTCACGGTGATAATGCCCATGGTGATATTGCTCATGGTGAGACAGCCCATGGTGATAGTGCTCACGGTGATAGTGCTCATGGTGAGAGTTCCCATGGTGACAGTGCCCACGGTGACAGTGCTCATGGTGACATTGCCCACGGTGACAGTGCTCATGGTGAGAGTTCGCATGGTGATAGTGCCCATGGTGACAGTGCTCATGGTAACAGTGCTCACGGTGAGAGTGTCCTTGGTGACAGTGCTCACGGTGACAGTGCCCTTGGTGATAGTACCCATGGTAATAATGCTCATGGTGACAGTGCCCATGGTGAACAGTGCCCATGGTGATAGTGCTCATGGTGATAGTGCTCATGGTGAGAGTTCCCATGGTGACAGGGCACATGGTGACAGTTCCCATGGTGACAGTGCTCACGGTGACAGTGCTCACTGTGGCAGTGCCAATGGTTACATTGCTCATGGTGGCTGTGTCCATGGTGGCAGTTCCCAAGATGACAGTGCTCATGGTGACATTTCCCATGGTAACAGAGCTCATGATGACAGTGTCCATGGTGACAGTGCCCATGGTGACAGTAGCCATGTTGAAAGTGTCCATGGTGACAGTGCTCATGGTGACATTGCCCACGGTGACAGTGATAATGGTGACAGTGCTCACGTTGATAGTGCTCATGGTGATAGTGCTCACAGTGACAGTGCCCTTGGTGATAGTGCCCATGGTAATAGGGCTCACGGTGACAGTGCCCATGGTGATAGTGCTCACGGTGATAGTGCTGACAGTGATAGTGCTCACGGTGACAGTGCCCTGGTGGATAGTGCCCATGGTGACAGTGTCCCTGGTGACCGTGCTCATGGTGACATTTCCCATGGTGAGAGTGCTCATGGTGAGAGTGCTCACTGTGGCAGTGCCAATGGTTACAGTGCTCATGGTGGCAGTGTCCGTGGTGGCAGTTCCTAAGATGACAGTGTCCATGATGACAGAGCCCAGGGTGACAGTGCTCATGGTGACACTGCCCATGGTGACAGTGCACACGGTGACAGTGCCCACGGTGACAGTGCTCATGGTGAGAGTGCTCATGGTGATAGTGCCCATGGTAATAGTGCTCACTCTGACATTTCCCATGGTGATATTGCTCACGGTGACACTGCAAATGGTGTTAGTGCTCACGGTGATAGTGCTCATGGTGACAGTTCCCATGGTGAGAGTGCCCACGGTGACAGTGCTCATGGTGACATTGCCCACAGTGACAGTGCTCATGGTGACAGAGCTCACGGTGACAGTGCCCTTTGTGAGACTGCTCATGGTGATAGTGCTCATAGTGATAGTGTTCATGGTGACAGTTCGCATGGTGACAGTGCCCATGTTGAAAGTGCCCATGGTGATAGTGCTCACGGTGACACTGCCCATGGTGACTGTGCTCATGCTGGCGGTGTACATGGTTGGAGTTGCCATGGTGAAATTCCTCATGGTGGCACTGCCCATGATGATAGTGCTCATGTTGACTGTGTCCATGGTAACAGTGCCCATGCTGACAGTGCCCATAGTGACATTTCCCATGGTGACAGTGTTCATGGTAAGAGATACCATGGTGACAGTGCTCATGTTCACAGTGCCCATGGTGACAGTGTCCATGGTCAAGAGTGCCCATGGTGAGAGTGCCCATGTTGAGAGTGCCCATGGTGACAGTGCCCATGGTGACAGTACTCATGGTGACACTTCCCATAATGACAATGCTCCTGGTGACAATGATCATGGTGACAGTGCTCACAGTGACAGTGCTCATGGTGGCAGTGTCCATGGTGACAGTGCTCATGGTGGCAGTTCCCATATTGACGGTGATCATGGTGACAGTGCCCATGGTGACAGTGCCCATGATGACAGTTCCAATGTTGACAGTGTACTTGGGGATAATGCTCATGGAAACAGTGTCCATGGTGATAGTGCTCCTGGTGACAGTGTCCATGGTTACAGTGCCCATGGTGACAGTTTCCAAGGTGACATTTTCCATGGTGACAGTGCCCATGGTGACAGTGCCCATGGTGAATGTTCCCATGGTGACAGTGCTCAAGGTGACAATGCTCATGGTGACAGTGTCCATGGTGACAGTGCCCATGGTGACAGTGCCCATGGTGACAGTGCTCACGGTGATAGTGCCCACAGTGGCAGTGCTCTCGGTGACAGTGCGCATGTTGAACAGTGCTCATGGTGACAGTGCTTATGGTGACAGTGCCCACGGTGACAGTGAAAATGGTGAGAGTGCCCATGGTGACATTTCCCTTGGTGACAGTGCTTATGGTGACAGTGACCATGGTGACACTGGCCATGGTGACAGTGCTCATGGTGAGAGTTCCCATGGTGACAGTGCTCATATTGACAGTGCCCATGGTGACCATTCCCATGTTGACAGTTCCCATGGTGATAGTCCTCATGGTGACAGTGCACACGGTGACAGTGCTCACGGTGATAATGCCCATGGTGATATTGCTCATGGTGAGACTGCCCATGGTGATAGTGCTCACGGTGATAGTGCTCATGGTGAGAGTTCCCATGGTGACAGTGCCCACGGTGACAGTGCTCATGGTGACATTGCCCACGGTGACAGTGCTCATGGTGAGAGTTCGCATGGTGATAGTGCCCATGGTGACAGTGCTCATGGTGACACAGCCCATGGTGACTGTTCTAAACCTGCCGATGTACATGGTTGGAGTTCCCATGGTGAAATTCCTCATGGTGGCACTGCCCATGATGATAGTGTTCATGGTGACAGTGTCCATGGTGACAGTGCCTATGGTGACAGTGCCCATTGTGATAGTGCTCACGGTGATAGTGCCCACAGTGACAGTTCTAATGGTGACAGGGCTCACGGTGACAGTGCCCATGGTTATAGTCCTCACGATGATAGTGCTCATGGTGACAGTTCCCATGGTGACAGTTCCCATGGTGACAGTGCCGATGATGACAGTGCTCATGGTGACAGTGCCCATGGTGACAGTGCTCATGGTGACAGTGCTCACGGTGACAGTGCCCTTGGTGATAGTACCCATTGTAATAGTGCTCACGGTAACTGTGCCCATGGTGATATTGCTCACGGTGACACTGCCCATGGTGATAGTGCTCACGGTGATAGTGCTCATGGTGACAGTTCGCATGGTGACACTGTGTATGTTGAAAGTGCCCATGGTGACAGTGCTCATGGTGACACTGCCCATGGTGACTGTGCTCATGCTGGTGGTGTATATGGTTGGAGTTCCCATGGTGAAATTCCTTATGGTGGCACTGCCCATGACGATAGTGCTCATGGTGACAGTGTCCATGGTGACAGTGCCCATGGTGACAGTGCCCATGGTGACAGTGCCCATGGTGACATTTCCCATGGTGACAGTGCTTATGGTGAGAGTTCCCATGGTGACAGTGCTCATCTTGACAGTGCCCATGGTGACAGTGTCCATGGTGACAGTGCCCATGGTGAGAGTGCTCATGGTGATAGTGCTCACGGTGACAGTTCCCTTGGTGATACTGCTCATGGTGATAGTGCTCATGGTGAAAGTGCTCATGGTGACAATTCACATGGTGACAGTGCTCATGATGACAGTGCTCATGGTGACAGTGCTCACGGTGACACTGCCCATGTTGATAGTGCTCACAGTGATAGTGCTCATGGTGACAATTCCCATGGTTACAGTGCCCATGGTGACAGTGCTCATGGTGACAGTGCTCACGGTGACAGTGCTCATGGTGACAGTGCTCACAGTGATAGTTCTCTTGGTGACAGCGCCCTTCGTGATAGTGCCCATGGTGATAGTGCTAATGGTGATAGTGCTCATGGTGACAGAGATCATGGTGACAGTGCCTATGGTGACAGTGCCCATGGTGACATTTCCCATGGTAACAGAGCTCATGATGACAGTGTCCATGGTGACAGTGCCCATGTTGAAAGTGCCCATGGTGACATTGCTCATGGTGACACTGCCCATGGTGACTGTGCTCATTCTGGCGGTGTACATGTTTGGAATTCCCATGGTGAAATTCCTCATGGTGGCACTGCCCATGATGATAGTGCTCATGGTGACAGTGACCATCGTGAGAGTTCCCATGGTGACAGTGCTCATGGTGACACTGCCCATGGTGACAGGGCCCATGGTGACATTTCCCATGGTGACAGTGCTTATGTTGACAGTGCAGACGATGACCGTGCCCACGGTGACATTTCCTATGGTGACAGTGTTCATCGTGATATTGCTCACGGTGACAGTGCCCATGGTTATAGTCCTCACGGTGATAGTGCTCATGGTGACAGTTCCCATGGTGACAGTGCCCACGGTGACAGTGCTCATGGTGACATGGCCCACTGTGACAGGGCTCATGGTGACACTGCCCATGGTGACAGTGCCCATGATGACATTTCCCATGGTGACAGTGCTTATGTTGACAGTGCACACGGTGACAGTGCCCACGGTCACATTTCCCATGGTGACAGTGTTCATGGTGATATTGCTCACAGTGACAGTGCCCATGGTTATAGTCCTCACGGTGATAGTGCTCATGGTGACAGTTCCCATGGTGACAGTGCCCACGGTGACAGTGCTCATAGTGACATTGCCCACGGTGACAGTGCTCATGGTGAGAGTTCGCATGGTGATAGTGCCCATGGTGACAGTGCTCTTGGTGACACAGCCCATGGTGACTGTTCTAAACCTGCCGATGTACATGGTTGGAGTTCCCATGGTGAAATTCCTCATGGTGGCACTGCCCATGATGATAGTGTTCATGGTGACAGTGTCCATGGTGACAGTGCCTATGGTGACAGTGCCCATTGTGATAGTGCTCACGGTGATAGTGCCCACAGTGACAGTTCTAATGGTGACAGTGTTCACGGTGACAGTGCCCATGGTTATAGTCCTCACGATGATAGTGCTCATGGTGACAGTTCCCCTGGTGACAGTTCCCATGGTGACAGTGCCGATGATGACAGTGCTCATGGTGACAGTGCCCATGGTGACAGTGCTCATGGTGACAGTGCTCACGGTGACAGTGCCCTTGGTGATAGTACCCATTGTAATAGTGCTCACGGTAACTGTGCCCATGGTGATATTGCTCACAGTGACACTGCCCATGGTGATAGTGCTCACGGTGATAGTGCTCATGGTGGCAGTTCGCATGGTGACACTGTGTATGTTGAAAGTGCCCATGGTGACAGTGCTCATGGTGACACTGCCCATGGTGACTGTGCTCATGCTGGTGGTGTATATGGTTGGAGTTCCCATGGTGAAATTCCTTATGGTGGCACTGCCCATGACGATAGTGCTCATGGTGACAGTGTCCATGGTGACAGTGCCCATGGTGACAGTGCCCATCGTGACAGTGCCCATGGTGACATTTCCCATGGTGACAGTGCTCATCTTGACAGTGCCCATGGTGACAGTGTCCATGGTGACAGTGCCCATGGTGAGAGTGCCCATGGTGACAGTGTCCAAGGTGACAGTGCTCATGTTGACTGTGCCCACGGTGACAATGCTCATGGTGAGAATTCCAACGGTGACAGTGCTCACCTTGACAGTGTCCATGGTGACAGTTCCCTTGGTGATAATGCTCATGGTGATAGTGCTCATGGTGATAGTGCTCATGGTGACACTGCCCATGGTGAATGTGCTCATGCTGGCGGTGTACATGGTTGGAGATCCCATGGTGAAATTCTTTATGGTGGTAATGCACATGATGATAGTGCTCATGCTGAGAGTGTCCATGGTGACAGTGCCTATGGTGACAGTGCCCATGGTGACATTTCCCATGGTGACAGTGCTCATGGTGAGAGTTCCCATGGTGACAATGCTCATGGTGACTATGCTCATGGTGACAGTGCCCACGGTGAAAATGCTCATGGTGACCGTGCTCACGGTGATAGTGCTCACGGTAATAGTGCTCACGCTGACAGTGCCCTTGGTGATAGTGCTCATGGTAATAGTGATCATGGTGACGGTTCGCATGGTGACAGTGCCCATGTTGAAAGTGCCCATGGTGGCAGTGCTCATGGTGTCACTGCCCATAGTGAATGTGCTCATGCTGGCATTGTCCATGGTTGGAGTTTCTATGGTGAAATTCCTTATGGTGGCACTGCCCATGATGATAGTGTTCATAGTGACAGTGTCCATGGTGACAGTGCCTATGGTGACAGGGTCCATTGTGATAGTGCTCACGGTGATAGTGCCCACAGTGACAGTGCTAATGGTGAGAGTTCCCATGGTGACAGTGCCCATGATGACAGTGCTCATGGTGACAGTGCCCACGATAACAGTGCTCATGGTGACAGTGCCCTTGGTGATACTTTTCACGGTGATAGTGCTCACAGTGATAGTGCTCACGGTGACAGTGCCCTGATGGATAGTGCCCATGGTGACAGTGTCCCTGGTGACCGTGCTCATGGTGACATTTCCCATGGTGAGAGTGCTCATGGTGAGAGTGCTCACTGTGGCAGTGCCAATGGTTACAGTGCTCATGGTGGCAGTGTCCGTGGTGGCAGTTCCTAAGATGACAGTGTCCATGATGACAGAGCCCAGGGTGACAGTGCTCATGGTGACACTGCCCATGGTGACAGTGCACATGGTGACAGTGCCCACGGTGACAGTGCTCATGGTGAGAGTGCTCATGGTGATAGTGCCCATGGTAATAGTGCTCACTCTGACATTTCCCATGGTGATATTGCTCACGGTGACACTGCAAATGGTGTTAGTGCTCACGGTGATAGTGCTCATGGTGACAGTTCCCATGGTGAGAGTGCCCACGGTGACAGTGCTCATGGTGACATTGCCCACAGTGACAGTGCTCATGGTGACAGAGCTCACGGTGACAGTGCCCTTTGTGAGAGTGCTCATGGTGATAGTGCTCATAGTGATAGTGTTCATGGTGACAGTTCGCATGGTGGCAGTGCCCATGTTGAAAGTGCCCATGGTGATAGTGCTCACGGTGACACTGCCCATGGTGACTGTGCTCATGCTGGCGGTGTACATGGTTGGAGTTGCCATGGTGAAATTCCTCATGGTGGCACTGCCCATGATGATAGTGCTCATGTTGACTGTGTCCATGGTAACAGTGCCCATGCTGACAGTGCCCATAGTGACATTTCCCATGGTGACAGTGTTCATGGTAAGAGTTACCATGGTGACAGTGCTCATGTTCACAGTGCCCATGGTGACAGTGTCCATGGTCAAGAGTGCCCATGGTGAGAGTGCCCATGTTGAGAGTGCCCATGGTGACAGTGCCCATGGCGACAGTACTCATGGTGACACTTCCCATGATGACAATGCTCCTGGTGACAATCATCATGGTGACAGTGCTCATGGTGACAGTGCTCATGGTGGCAGTGTCCATGGTGACAGTGCTCATGGTGGCAGTTCCCATATTGACGGTGATCATGGTGACAGTGCCCATGGTGACAGTGCCCATGATGACAGTTCCAATGTTGACAGTGTACTTGGGGACAAAGCTCATGGAAACAGTGTCCATGGTGATAGTGCTCCTGGTGACAGTGTCCATGGTTACAGTGCCCATGGTGACAGTTTCCAAGGTGACATTTTCCATGGTGACAGTGCCCATGGTGACAGTGCTCATGGTGACTGTGCCCACGGTGACAATGCTCATGGTGACAATGCTCATGGTGACAGTGTCCATGGTGACAGTGCTCATGGTGACAGTGCCCATGGTGACAGTGCCCATGGTGACAGTGCTCACGGTGATAGTGCCCACAGTGGCAGTGCTCTCGGTGACAGTGCTCATGTTGAACAGTGCTCATGGTGACAGTGCTTATGGTGACAGTGCCCACGGTGACAGTGAAAATGGTGAGAGTGCCCATGGTGACATTTCCCTTGGTGACAGTGCTTATGGTGACAGTGACCATGGTGACACTGGCCATGGTGACAGTGCTCATGGTGAGAGTTCCCATGGTGACAGTGCTCATATTGACAGTGCCCATGGTGAACGTTCCCATGTTGACAGTTCCCATGGTGATAGTCCTCATGGTGACAGTGCTCATGGGGACAGTGCACACGGTGACAGTGCTCACGGTGATAATGCCCATGGTGATATTGCTCATGGTGAGACTGCCCATGGTGATAGTGCTCACGGTGATAGTGCTCATGGTGAGAGTTCCCATGGTGACAGTGCCCACGGTGACAGTGCTCATGGTGACATTGCCCACGGTGACAGTGCTCATGGTGAGAGTTCGCATGGTGATAGTGCCCATGGTGACAGTGCTCATGGTGACACAGCCCATGGTGACTGTTCTAAACCTGCCGATGTACATGGTTGGAGTTCCCATGGTGAAATTCCTCATGGTGGCACTGCCCATGATGATAGTGTTCATGGTGACAGTGTCCATGGTGACAGTGCCTATGGTGACAGTGCCCATTGTGATAGTGCTCACGGTGATAGTGCCCACAGTGACAGTTCTAATGGTGACAGGGCTCACGGTGACAGTGCCCATGGTTATAGTCCTCACGATGATAGTGCTCATGGTGACAGTTCCCATGGTGACAGTTCCCATGGTGACAGTGCTGATGATGACAGTGCTCATGGTGACAGTGCCCATGGTGACAGTGCTCATGGTGACAGTGCTCACGGTGACAGTGCCCTTGGTGATAGTACCCATTGTAATAGTGCTCACGGTAACTGTGCCCATGGTGATATTGCTCACGGTGACACTGCCCATGGTGATAGTGCTCACGGTGATAGTGCTCATGGTGACAGTTCGCATGGTGACACTGTGTATGTTGAAAGTGCCCATGGTGACAGTGCTCATGGTGACACTGCCCATGATGACTGTGCTCATGCTGGTGGTGTACATGGTTGGAGTTCCCATGGTGAAATTCCTTATGGTGGCACTGCCCATGACGATAGTGCTCATGGTGACAGTGTCCATGGTGACAGTGCCCATGGTGACAGTGCCCATGGTGACATTTCCCATGGTGACAGTGCTTATGGTGAGAGTTCCCATGGTGACAGTGCTCATCTTGACAGTGCCCATGGTGACAGTGTCCATGGTGACAGTGCCCATGGTGATAGTGCTCATGGTGATAGTGCTCACGGTGACGGTTCCCTTGGTGATACTGCTCATGGTGATAGTGCTCATGGTGAAAGTGCTCATGGTGACAATTCACATGGTGACAGTGCTCATGATGACAGTGCTCACGGTGACACTGCCCATGTTGATAGTGCTCACAGTGATAGTGCTCATGGTGACAATTCCCATGGTTACAGTGCGCATGGTGACAGTGCTCATGGTGACAGTGCTCACGGTGACAGTGCTCATGGTGACAGTGCTCACAGTGATAGTTCTCTTGGTGACAGCGCCCTTCATGATAGTGCCCATGGTGATAGTGCTAATGGTGATAGTGCTCATGGTGACAGAGATCATGGTGACAGTGCCTATGGTGACAGTGCCCATGGTGACATTTCCCATGGTAACAGAGCTCATGATGACAGTGTCCATGGTGACAGTGCCCATGTTGAAAGTGCCCATGGTGACAGTGCTCACGGTGACACTGCCCATGTTGATACTGCTCACAGTGATAGTGCTCATGGTGACAATTCCCATGGTTACAGTGCCCATGGTGACAGTGCTCATGGTGACAGTGCTCACGGTGACAGTGCTCATGGTGACAGTGCTCACAGTGATAGTTCTCTTGGTGACAGCGCCCTTGGTGATAGTGCCCATGGTGATAGTGCTAATGGTGATAGTGCTCATGGTGACAGAGATCATGGTGACAGTGCCTATGGTGACAGTGCCCATGGTGACATTTCCCATGGTAACAGAGCTCATGATGACAGTGTCCATGGTGACAGTGCCCATGTTGAAAGTGCCCATGGTGACATTGCTCATGGTGACACTGCCCATGGTGACTGTGCTCATTCTGGCGGTGTACATGTTTGGAATTCCCATGGTGAAATTCCTCATGGTGGCACTGCCCATGATGATAGTGCTCATGGTGACAGTGACCATCGTGAGAGTTCCCATGGTGACAGTGCTCATGGTGACACTGCCCATGGTGACAGGGCCCATGGTGACATTTCCCATGGTGACAGTGCTTATGTTGACAGTGCAGACGATGACCGTGCCCACGGTGACATTTCCTATGGTGACAGTGTTCATCGTGATATTGCTCACGGTGACAGTGCCCATGGTTATAGTCCTCACGGTGATAGTGCTCATGGTGACAGTTCCCATGGTGACAGTGCCCACGGTGACAGTGCTCATGGTGACATGGCCCACTGTGACAGGTCTCATGGTGACACTGCCCATGGTGACAGTGCCCATGATGACATTTCCCATGGTGACAGTGCTTATGTTGACAGTGCACACGGTGACAGTGCCCACGGTCACATTTCCCATGGTGACAGTGTTCATGGTGATATTGCTCACAGTGACAGTGCCCATGGTTATAGTCCTCACGGTGATAGTGCTCATGGTGACAGTTCCCATGGTGACAGTGCCCACGGTGACAGTGCTCATAGTGACATTGCCCACGGTGACAGTGCTCATGGTGAGAGTTCGCATGGTGATAGTGCCCATGGTGACAGTGCTCATGGTGACACAGCCCATGGTGACTGTTCTAAACCTGCCGATGTACATGGTTGGAGTTCCCATGGTGAAATTCCTCATGGTGGCACTGCCCATGATGATAGTGTTCATGGTGACAGTGTCCATGGTGACAGTGCCTATGGTGACAGTGCCCATTGTGATAGTGCTCACGGTGATAGTGCCCACAGTGACAGTTCTAATGGTGACAGTGTTCACGGTGACAGTGCCCATGGTTATAGTCCTCACGATGATAGTGCTCATGGTGACAGTTCCCATGGTGACAGTTCCCATGGTGACAGTGCCGATGATGACAGTGCTCATGGTGACAGTGCCCATGGTGACAGTGCTCATGGTGACAGTGCTCACGGTGACAGTGCCCTTGGTGATAGTACCCATTGTAATAGTGCTCACGGTAACTGTGCCCATGGTGATATTGCTCACAGTGACACTGCCCATGGTGATAGTGCTCACGGTGATAGTGCTCATGGTGACAGTTCGCATGGTGACACTGTGTATGTTGAAAGTGCCCATGGTGACAGTGCTCATGGTGACACTGCCCATGGTGACTGTGCTCATGCTGGTGGTGTATATGGTTGGAGTTCCCATGGTGAAATTCCTTATGGGGGCACTGCCCATGACGATAGTGCTCATGGTGACAGTGTCCATGGTGACAGTGCCCATGGTGACAGTGCCCATGGTGAGAGTGCCCATGGTGACATTTCCCATGGTGACAGTGCTTATGGTGAGAGTTCCCATGGTGACAGTGCTCATCTTGACAGTGCCCATGGTGACAGTGTCCATGGTGACAGTGCCCATGGTGATAGTGCTCATGGTGATAGTGCTCACGGTGACAGTTCCCTTGGTGATACTGCTCGTGGTGATAGTGCTCATGGTGAAAGTGCTCATGGTGACAATTCACATGGTGACAGTGCTCATGATGACAGTGCTCATGGTGACAGTGCTCACGGTGACACTGCCCATGTTGATAGTGCTCACAGTGATAGTGCTCATGGTGACAATTCCCATGGTTACAGTGCCCATGGTGACAGTGCTCATGGTGACAGTGCTCACGGTGACAGTGCTCATGGTGACAGTGCTCACAGTGATAGTTCTCTTGGTGACAGCGCCCTTGGTGATAGTGCCCATGGTGATAGTGCTAATGGTGATAGTGCTCATGGTGACAGAGATCATGGTGACAGTGCCTATGGTGACAGTGCCCATGGTGACATTTCCCATGGTAACAGAGCTCATGATGACAGTGTCCATGGTGACAGTGCCCATGTTGAAAGTGCCCATGGTGACATTGCTCATGGTGACACTGCCCATGGTGACTGTGCTCATTCTGGCGGTGTACATGTTTGGAATTCCCATGGTGAAATTCCTCATGGTGGCACTGCCCATGATGATAGTGCTCATGGTGACAGTGACCATCGTGAGAGTTCCCATGGTGACAGTGCTCATGGTGACACTGCCCATGGTGACAGGGCCCATGGTGACATTTCCCATGGTGACAGTGCTTATGTTGACAGTGCAGACGATGACCGTGCCCACGGTGACATTTCCTATGGTGACAGTGTTCATCGTGATATTGCTCACGGTGACAGTGCCCATGGTTATAGTCCTCACGGTGATAGTGCTCATGGTGACAGTTCCCATGGTGACAGTGCCCACGGTGACAGTGCTCATGGTGACATGGCCCACGGTGACAGGGCTCATGGTGACACTGCCCATGGTGACAGTGCCCATGATGACATTTCCCATGGTGACAGTGCTTATGTTGACAGTGCACACGGTGACAGTGCCCACGGTCACATTTCCCATGGTGACAGTGTTCATGGTGATATTGCTCACAGTGACAGTGCCCATGGTTATAGTCCTCACGGTGATAGTGCTCATGGTGACAGTTCCCATGGTGACAGTGCCCACGGTGACAGTGCTCATGGTGACATTGCCCACGGTGACAGTGCTCATGGTGAGAGTTCGCATGGTGATAGTGCCCATGGTGACAGTGCTCATGGTGACACAGCCCATGGTGACTGTTCTAAACCTGCCGATGTACATGGTTGGAGTTCCCATGGTGAAATTCCTCATGGTGGCACTGCCCATGATGATAGTGTTCATGGTGACAGTGTCCATGGTGACAGTGCCTATGGTGACAGTGCCCATTGTGATAGTGCTCACGGTGATAGTGCCCACAGTGACAGTTCTAATGGTGACAGTGTTCACGGTGACAGTGCCCATGGTTATAGTCCTCACGATGATAGTGCTCATGGTGACAGTTCCCCTGGTGACAGTTCCCATGGTGACAGTGCCGATGATGACAGTGCTCATGGTGACAGTGCCCATGGTGACAGTGCTCATGGTGACAGTGCTCACGGTGACAGTGCCCTTGGTGATAGTACCCATTGTAATAGTGCTCACGGTAACTGTGCCCATGGTGATATTGCTCACAGTGACACTGCCCATGGTGATAGTGCTCACGGTGATAGTGCTCATGGTGACAGTTCGCATGGTGACACTGCGTATCTTGAAAGTGCCCATGGTGACAGTGCTCATGGTGACACTGCCCATGGTGACTGTGCTCATGCTGGTGGTGTATATGGTTGGAGTTCCCATGGTGAAATTCCTTATGGTGGCACTGCCCATGACGATAGTGCTCATGGTGACAGTGTCCATGGTGACAGTGCCCATGGTGACAGTGCCCATCGTGACAGTGCCCATGGTGACATTTCCCATGGTGACAGTGCTCATCTTGACAGTGCCCATGGTGACAGTGTCCATGGTGACAGTGCCCATGGTGAGAGTGCCCATGGTGACAGTGTCCAAGGTGACAGTGCTCATGTCAACTGTGCCCACGGTGACAATGCTCATGGTGAGAATTCCAACGGTGACAGTGCTCACCTTGACAGTGTCCATGGTGACAGTTCCCTTGGTGATAATGCTCATGGTGATAGTGCTCATGGTGATAGTTCTCATGGTGACACTGCCCATGGTGAATGTGCTCATGCTGGCGGTGTACATGATTGGAGATCCCATGGTGAAATTCTTTATGGTGGTAATGCACATGATGATAGTGCTCATGCTGAGAGTGTCCATGGTGACAGTGCCTATGGTGACAGTGCCCATGGTGACATTTCCCATGGTGACAGTGCTCATGGTGAGAGTTCCCATGGTGACAATGCTCATGGTGACTATGCTCATGGTGACAGTGCCCACGGTGAAAATGCTCATGGTGACCGTGCTCACGGTGATAGTGCTCACGGTAATAGTGCTCACGCTGACAGTGCCCTTGGTGATAGTGCTCATGGTGACGGTTCGCATGGTGACAGTGCCCATGTTGAAAGTGCCCATGGTGGCAGTGCTCATGGTGTCACTGCCCATAGTGAATGTGCTCATGCTGGCATTGTCCATGGTTGGAGTTTCTATGGTGAAATTCCTTATGGTGGCACTGCCCATGATGATAGTGTTCATAGTGACAGTGTCCATGGTGACAGTGCCTATGGTGACAGGGTCCATTGTGATAGTGCTCACGGTGATAGTGCCCACAGTGACAGTGCTAATGGTGAGAGTTCCCATGGTGACAGTGCCCATGATGACAGTGCTCATGGTGACAGTGCCCACGATGACAGTGCTCATGGTGACAGTGCCCTTGGTGATACTTTTCACGGTGATAGTGCTCACAGTGATAGTGCTCACGGTGACAGTGCCCTGATGGATAGTGCCCATGGTGACAGTGTCCCTGGTGACCGTGCTCATGGTGACATTTCCCATGGTGAGAGTGCTCATGGTGAGAGTGCTCACTGTGGCAGTGCCAATGGTTACAGTGCTCATGGTGGCAGTGTCCGTGGTGGCAGTTCCTAAGATGACAGTGTCCATGATGACAGAGCCCAGGGTGACAGTGCTCATGGTGACACTGCCCATGGTGACAGTGCACATGGTGACAGTGCCCACGGTGACAGTGCTCATGGTGAGAGTGCTCATGGTGATAGTGCCCATGGTAATAGTGCTCACTCTGACATTTCCCATGGTGATATTGCTCACGGTGACACTGCAAATGGTGTTAGTGCTCACGGTGATAGTGCTCATGGTGACAGTTCCCATGGTGAGAGTGCCCACGGTGACAGTGCTCATGGTGACATTGCCCACAGTGACAGTGCTCATGGTGACAGAGCTCACGGTGACAGTGCCCTTTGTGAGAGTGCTCATGGTGATAGTGCTCATAGTGATAGTGTTCATGGTGACAGTTCGCATGGTGACAGTGCCCATGTTGAAAGTGCCCATGGTGATAGTGCTCACGGTGACACTGCCCATGGTGACTGTGCTCATGCTGGCGGTGTACATGGTTGGAGTTGCCATGGTGAAATTCCTCATGGTGGCACTGCCCATGATGATAGTGCTCATGTTGACTGTGTCCATGGTAACAGTGCCCATGCTGACAGTGCCCATAGTGACATTTCCCATGGTGACAGTGTTCATGGTAAGAGTTACCATGGTGACAGTGCTCATGTTCACAGTGCCCATGGTGACAGTGTCCATGGTCAAGAGTGCCCATGGTGAGAGTGCCCATGTTGAGAGTGCCCATGGTGACAGTGCCCATGGTGACAGTACTCATGGTGACACTTCCCATGATGACAATGCTCCTGGTGACAATGATCATGGTGACAGTGCTCACGGTGACAGTGCTCATGGTGGCAGTGTCCATGGTGACAGTGCTCATGGTGGCAGTTCCCATATTGACGGTGATCATGGTGACAGTGCCCATGGTGACAGTGCCCATGATGACAGTTCCAATGTTGACAGTGTACTTGGGGACAAAGCTCATGGAAACAGTGTCCATGGTGATAGTGCTCCTGGTGACAGTGTCCATGGTTACAGTGCCCATGGTGACAGTTTCCAAGGTGACATTTTCCATGGTGACAGTGCCCATGGTGACAGTGCTCATGGTGACTGTGCCCACGGTGACAATGCTCATGGTGAGAATTCCAACGGTGACAGTGCTCACCTTGACAGTGTCCAGGGTGACAGTTCCCTTGGTGATAATGCTCATGGTGATAGTGCTCATGGTGATAGTGCTCATGGTGACACTGCCCATGGTGAATGTGCTCATGCTGGCGGTGTACATGGTTGGAGATCCCATGGTGAAATTCTTTATGGTGGTAATGCACATGATGATAGTGCTCATCCTGAGAGTGTCCATGGTGACAGTGCCTATGGTGACAGTGCCCATGGTGACATTTCCCATGGTGACAATGCTCATGGTGAGAGTTCCCATGGTGACAATGCTCATGGTGACTATGCTCATGGTGACAGTGCCCACGGTGAAAATGCTCATGGTGACCGTGCTCACGGTGATAGTGCTCACGGTAATAGTGCTCACGCTGACAGTGCCCTTGGTGATAGTGCTCATGGTAATAGTGATCATGGTGACGGTTCGCATGGTGACAGTGCCCATGTTGAAAGTGCCCATGGTGGCAGTGCTCATGGTGTCACTGCCCATAGTGAATGTGCTCATGCTGGCATTGTCCATGGTTGGAGTTTCTATGGTGAAATTCCTTATGGTGGCACTGCCCATGATGATAGTGTTCAGAGTGACAGTGTCCATGGTGACAGTGCCTATGGTGACAGGGTCCATTGTGATAGTGCTCACGGTGATAGTGCCCACAGTGACAGTGCTAATGGTGAGAGTTCCCATGGTGACAGTGCCCATGATGACAGTGCTCATGGTGACAGTGCCCTTGGTGATACTTTTCACGGTGATAGTGCTCACAGTGATAGTGCTCACGGTGACAGTGCCCTGGTGGATAGTGCCCATGGTGACAGTGTCCCTGGTGACCGTGCTCATGGTGACATTTCCCATGGTGAGAGTGCTCATGGTGAGAGTGCTCACTGTGGCAGTGCCAATGGTTACAGTGCTCATGGTGGCAGTGTCCGTGGTGGCAGTTCCTAAGATGACAGTGTCCATGATGACAGAGCCCAGGGTGACAGTGCTCATGGTGACACTGCCCATGGTGACAGTGCAAATGGTGACAGTGCCCACGGTGACAGTGCTCATGGTGAGAGTGCTCATGGTGATAGTGCCCATGGTAATAGTGCTCACTCTGACATTTCCCATGGTGATATTGCTCACGGTGACACTGCAAATGGTGTTAGTGCTCACGGTGATAGTGCTCATGGTGACAGTTCCCATGGTGAGAGTGCCCACGGTGACAGTGCTCATGGTGACATTGCCCACAGTGACAGTGCTCATGGTGACAGAGCTCACGGTGACAGTGCCCTTTGTGAGAGTGCTCATGGTGATAGTGCTCATAGTGATAGTGTTCATGGTGACAGTTCGCATGGTGACAGTGCCCATGTTGAAAGTGCCCATGGTGATAGTGCTCACGGTGACACTGCCCATGGTGACTGTGCTCATGCTGGCGGTGTACATGGTTGGAGTTGCCATGGTGAAATTCCTCATGGTGGCACTGCCCATGATGATAGTGCTCATGTTGACTGTGTCCATGGTAACAGTGCCCATGCTGACAGTGCCCATAGTGACATTTCCCATGGTGACAGTGTTCATGGTAAGAGTTACCATGGTGACAGTGCTCATGTTCACAGTGCCCATGGTGACAGTGTCCATGGTCAAGAGTGCCCATGGTGAGAGTGCCCATGTTGAGAGTGCCCATGGTGACAGTGCCCATGGTGACAGTACTCATGGTGACACTTCCCATGATGACAATGCTCCTGGTGACAATGATCATGGTGACAGTGCTCACGGTGACAGTGCTCATGGTGGCAGTGTCCATGGTGACAGTGCTCATGGTGGCAGTTCCCATATTGACGGTGATCAAGGTGACAGTGCCCATGGTGACAGTGCCCATGATGACAGTTCCAATGTTGACAGTGTACTTGGGGACAAAGCTCATGGAAACAGTGTCCATGGTGATAGTGCTCCTGGTGACAGTGTCCATGGTTACAGTGCCCATGGTGACAGTTTCCAAGGTGACATTTTCCATGGTGACAGTGCCCATGGTGACAGTGCTCATGGTGACAGTGCTCATGGGGACAGCGCACACGATGACATTGCTCACGGTGATAATGCCCATGGTGATATTGCTCATGGTGAGACTGCCCATGGTGATAGTGCTCACGGTGATAGTGCTCATGGTGAGAGTTCCCATGGTGACAGTGCCCACGGTGACAGTGCTCATGGTGACATTGCCCACGGTGACAGTGCTCATGGTGAGAGTTCGCATGGTGATAGTGCCCATGGTGACAGTGCTCATGGTGACACAGCCCATGGTGACTGTTCTAAACCTGCCGATGTACATGGTTGGAGTTCCCATGGTGAAATTCCTCATGGTGGCACTGCCCATGATGATAGTGTTCATGGTGACAGTGTCCATGGTGACAGTGCCCATCGTGACAGTGCCCATGGTGACATTTCCCATGGTGACAGTGCTCATCTTGACAGTGCCCATGGTGACAGTTCCCATGGTGACAGTGCTGATGATGACAGTGCTCATGGTGACAGTGCCCATGGTGACAGTGCTCATGGTGACAGTGCTCACGGTGACAGTGCCCTTGGTGATAGTACCCATTGTAATAGTGCTCACGGTAACTGTGCCCATGGTGATATTGCTCACGGTGACACTGCCCATGGTGATAGTGCTCACGGTGATAGTGCTCATGGTGACAGTTCGCATGGTGACACTGTGTATGTTGAAAGTGCCCATGGTGACAGTGCTCATGGTGACACTGCCCATGGTGACTGTGCTCATGCTGGTGGTGTATATGGTTGGATTTCCCATGGTGAAATTCCTTATGGTGGCACTGCCCATGACGATAGTGCTCATGGTGACAGTGTCCATGGTGACAGTGCCCATGGTGACAGTGCCCATCGTGACAGTGCCCATGGTGACATTTCCCATGGTGACAGTGCTCATCTTGACAGTGCCCATGGTGACAGTGTCCATGGTGACAGTGCCCATGGTGATAGTGCTCATGGTGATAGTGCTCACGGTGACAGTTCCCTTGGTGATACTGCTCATGGTGATAGTGCTCATGGTGAAAGTGCTCATGGTGACAATTCACATGGTGACAGTGCTCATGATGACAGTGCTCATGGTGACAGTGCTCACGGTGACACTGCCCATGTTGATAGTGCTCACAGTGATAGTGCTCATGGTGACAATTCCCATGGTTACAGTGCCCATGGTGACAGTGCTCATGGTGACAGTGCTCACGGTGACAGTGCTCATGGTGACAGTGCTCACAGTGATAGTTCTCTTGGTGACAGCGCCCTTGGTGATAGTGCCCATGGTGATAGTGCTAATGGTGATAGTGCTCATGGTGACAGAGATCATGGTGACAGTGCCTATGGTGACAGTGCCCATGGTGACATTTCCCATGGTAACAGAGCTCATGATGACAGTGTCCATGGTGACAGTGCCCATGTTGAAAGTGCCCATGGTGACATTGCTCATGGTGACACTGCCCATGGTGACTGTGCTCATTCTGGCGGTGTACATGTTTGGAATTCCCATGGTGAAATTCCTCATGGTGGCACTGCCCA
This sequence comes from Balaenoptera borealis, assembly GCF_965194805.1. Classification (NCBI taxonomy): domain Eukaryota; kingdom Metazoa; phylum Chordata; class Mammalia; order Artiodactyla; family Balaenopteridae; genus Balaenoptera; species Balaenoptera borealis. Next base: position 63,083 of record NW_028123182.1, read on the forward strand.
TGATGATAGTGCTCATGGTGACAGTGACCATCGTGAGAGTTCCCATGGTGACAGTGCTCATGGTGACACTGCCCATGGTGACAGGGCCCATGGTGACATTTCCCATGGTGACAGTGCTTATGTTGACAGTGCAGACGATGACCGTGCCCACGGTGACATTTCCTATGGTGACAGTGTTCATCGTGATATTGCTCACGGTGACAGTGCCCATGGTTATAGTCCTCACGGTGATAGTGCTCATGGTGACAGTTCCCATGGTGACAGTGCCCACGGTGACAGTGCTCATGGTGACATGGCCCACGGTGACAGGGCTCATGGTGACACTGCCCATGGTGACAGTGCCCATGATGACATTTCCCATGGTGACAGTGCTTATGTTGACAGTGCACACGGTGACAGTGCCCACGGTCACATTTCCCATGGTGACAGTGTTCATGGTGATATTGCTCACAGTGACAGTGCCCATGGTTATAGTCCTCACGGTGATAGTGCTCATGGTGACAGTTCCCATGGTGACAGTGCCCACGGTGACAGTGCTCATGGTGACATTGCCCACGGTGACAGTGCTCATGGTGAGAGTTCGCATGGTGATAGTGCCCATGGTGACAGTGCTCATGGTGACACAGCCCATGGTGACTGTTCTAAACCTGCCGATGTACATGGTTGGAGTTCCCATGGTGAAATTCCTCATGGTGGCACTGCCCATGATGATAGTGTTCATGGTGACAGTGTCCATGGTGACAGTGCCTATGGTGACAGTGCCCATCGTGATAGTGCTCACGGTGATAGTGCCCACAGTGACAGTTCTAATGGTGACAGTGTTCACGGTGACAGTGCCCATGGTTATAGTCCTCACGATGATAGTGCTCATGGTGACAGTTCCCCTGGTGACAGTTCCCATGGTGACAGTGCCGATGATGACAGTGCTCATGGTGACAGTGCCCATGGTGACAGTGCTCATGGTGACAGTGCTCACGGTGAGAGTGCTCATCTTGACAGTGCCCATGGTGACAGTGTCCATGGTGACAGTGCCCATGGTGAGAGTGCCCATGGTGACAGTGTCCAAGGTGACAGTGCTCATGTTGACTGTGCCCACGGTGACAATGCTCATGGTGAGAATTCCAACGGTGACAGTGCTCACCTTGACAGTGTCCATGGTGACAGTTCCCTTGGTGATAATGCTCATGGTGATAGTGCTCATGGTGATAGTGCTCATGGTGACACTGCCCATGGTGAATGTGCTCATGCTGGCGGTGTACATGGTTGGAGATCCCATGGTGAAATTCTTTATGGTGGTAATGCACATGATGATAGTGCTCATGCTGAGAGTGTCCATGGTGACAGTGCCTATGGTGACAGTGCCCATGGTGACATTTCCCATGGTGACAGTGCTCATGGTGAGAGTTCCCATGGTGACAATGCTCATGGTGACTATGCTCATGGTGACAGTGCCCACGGTGAAAATGCTCATGGTGACCGTGCTCACAGTGATAGTGCTCACGGTAATAGTGCTCACGCTGACAGTGCCCTTGGTGATAGTGCTCATGGTAATAGTGATCATGGTGACGGTTCGCATGGTGACAGTGCCCATGTTGAAAGTGCCCATGGTGGCAGTGCTCATGGTGTCACTGCCCATAGTGAATGTGCTCATGCTGGCATTGTCCATGGTTGGAGTTTCTATGGTGAAATTCCTTATGGTGGCACTGCCCATGATGATAGTGTTCATAGTGACAGTGTCCATGGTGACAGTGCCTATGGTGACAGGGTCCATTGTGATAGTGCTCACGGTGATAGTGCCCACAGTGACAGTGCTAATGGTGAGAGTTCCCATGGTGACAGTGCCCATGATGACAGTGCTCATGGTGACAGTGCCCACGATGACAGTGCTCATGGTGACAGTGCCCTTGGTGATACTTCTCACGGTGATAGTGCTCACAGTGATAGTGCTCACGGTGACAGTGCCCTGGTGGATAGTGCCCATGGTGACAGTGTCCCTGGTGACCGTGCTCATGGTGACATTTCCCATGGTGAGAGTGCTCATGGTGAGAGTGCTCACTGTGGCAGTGCCAATGGTTACAGTGCTCATGGTGGCAGTGTCCGTGGTGGCAGTTCCTAAGATGACAGTGTCCATGATGACAGAGCCCAGGGTGACAGTGCTCATGGTGACACTGCCCATGGTGACAGTGCACATGGTGACAGTGCCCACGGTGACAGTGCTCATGGTGAGAGTGCTCATGGTGATAGTGCCCATGGTAATAGTGCTCACTCTGACATTTCCCATGGTGATATTGCTCACGGTGACACTGCAAATGGTGTTAGTGCTCACGGTGATAGTGCTCATGGTGACAGTTCCCATGGTGAGAGTGCCCACGGTGACAGTGCTCATGGTGACATTGCCCACAGTGACAGTGCTCATGGTGACAGAGCTCACGGTGACAGTGCCCTTTGGGAGAGTGCTCATGGTGATAGTGCTCATAGTGATAGTGTTCATGGTGACAGTTCGCATGGTGACAGTGCCCATGTTGAAAGTGCCCATGGTGATAGTGCTCACGGTGACACTGCCCATGGTGACTGTGCTCATGCTGGCGGTGTACATGGTTGGAGTTGCCATGGTGAAATTCCTCATGGTGGCACTGCCCATGATGATAGTGCTCATGTTGACTGTGTCCATGGTAACAGTGCCCATGCTGACAGTGCCCATAGTGACATTTCCCATGGTGACAGTGTTCATGGTAAGAGTTACCATGCTGACAGTGCTCATGTTCACAGTGCCCATGGTGACAGTGTCCATGGTCAAGAGTGCCCATGGTGAGAGTGCCCATGTTGAGAGTGCCCATGGTGACAGTGCCCATAGTGACAGTACTCATGGTGACACTTCCCATGATGACAATGCTCCTGGTGACAATGATCATGGTGACAGTGCTCACGGTGACAGTGCTCATGGTGGCAGTGTCCATGGTGACAGTGCTCATGGTGGCAGTTCCCATATTGACGGTGATCATGGTGACAGTGCCCATGGTGACAGTGCCCATGATGACAGTTCCAATGTTGACAGTGTACTTGGGGACAAAGCTCATGGAAACAGTGTCCATGGTGATAGTGCTCCTGGTGACAGTGTCCATGGTTACAGTGCCCATGGTGACAGTGCTCATGGTGACTGTGCCCACGGTGACAATGCTCATGGTGAGAATTCCAACGGTCACAGTGCTCACCTTGACAGTGTCCATGGTGACAGTTCCCTTGGTGATAATGCTCATGGTGATAGTGCTCATGGTGATAGTGCTCATGGTGACACTGCCCATGGTGAATGTGCTCATGCTGGCGGTGTACATGGTTGGAGATCCCATGGTGAAATTCTTTATGGTGGTAATGCACATGATGATAGTGCTCATGCTGAGAGTGTCCATGGTGACAGTGCCTATGGTGACAGTGCCCATGGTGACATTTCCCATGGTGACAGTGCTCATGGTGAGAGTTCCCATGGTGACAATGCTCATGGTGACTATGCTCATGGTGACAGTGCCCACGGTGAAAATGCTCATGGTGACCGTGCTCACGGTGATAGTGCTCACGGTAATAGTGCTCACGCTGACAGTGCCCTTGGTGATAGTGCTCATGGTAATAGTGATCATGGTGACGGTTCGCATGGTGACAGTGCCCATGTTGAAAGTGCCCATGGTGGCAGTGCTCATGGTGTCACTGCCCATAGTGAATGTGCTCATGCTGGCATTGTCCATGGTTGGAGTTTCTATGGTGAAATTCCTTATGGTGGCACTGCCCATGATGATAGTGTTCATAGTGACAGTGTCCATGGTGACAGTGCCTATGGTGACAGGGTCCATTGTGATAGTGCTCACGGTGATAGTGCCCACAGTGACAGTGCTAATGGTGAGAGTTCCCATGGTGACAGTGCCCATGATGACAGTGCTCATGGTGACAGTGCCCACGATGACAGTGCTCATGGTGACAGTGCCCTTGGTGATACTTCTCACGGTGATAGTGCTCACAGTGATAGTGCTCACGGTGACAGTGCCCTGGTGGATAGTGCCCATGGTGACAGTGTCCCTGGTGACCGTGCTCATGGTGACATTTCCCATGGTGAGAGTGCTCATGGTGAGAGTGCTCACTGTGGCAGTGCCAATGATTACAGTGCTCATGGTGGCAGTGTCCGTGGTGGCAGTTCCTAAGATGACAGTGTCCATGATGACAGAGCCCAGGGTGACAGTGCTCATGGTGACACTGCCCATGGTGACAGTGCAAATGGTGACAGTGCCCACGGTGACAGTGCTCATGGTGAGAGTGCTCATGGTGATAGTGCCCATGGTAATAGTGCTCACTCTGACATTTCCCATGGTGATATTGCTCACGGTGACACTGCAAATGGTGTTAGTGCTCACGGTGATAGTGCTCATGGTGACAGTTCCCATGGTGAGAGTGCCCACGGTGACAGTGCTCATGGTGACATTGCCCACAGTGACAGTGCTCATGGTGACAGAGCTCACGGTGACAGTGCCCTTTGGGAGAGTGCTCATGGTGATAGTGCTCATAGTGATAGTGTTCATGGTGACAGTTCGCATGGTGACAGTGCCCATGTTGAAAGTGCCCATGGTGATAGTGCTCACGGTGACACTGCCCATGGTGACTGTGCTCATGCTGGCGGTGTACATGGTTGGAGTTGCCATGGTGAAATTCCTCATGGTGGCACTGCCCATGATGATAGTGCTCATGTTGACTGTGTCCATGGTAACAGTGCCCATGCTGACAGTGCCCATAGTGACATTTCCCATGGTGACAGTGTTCATGGTAAGAGTTACCATGGTGACAGTGCCCATGGTGACAGTGTCCATGGTCAAGAGTGCCCATGGTGAGAGTGCCCATGTTGAGAGTGCCCATGGTGACAGTGCCCATGGTGACAGTACTCATGGTGACACTTCCCATGATGACAATGCTCCTGGTGACAATGATCATGGTGACAGTGCTCACGGTGACAGTGCTCATGGTGGCAGTGTCCATGGTGACAGTGCTCATGGTGGCAGTTCCCATATTGACGGTGATCATGGTGACAGTGCCCATGGTGACAGTGCCCATGATGACAGTTCCAATGTTGACAGTGTACTTGGGGACAAAGCTCATGGAAACAGTGTCCATGGTGATAGTGCTCCTGGTGACAGTGTCCATGGTTACAGTGCCCATGGTGACAGTTTCCAAGGTGACATTTTCCATGGTGACAGTGCCCATGGTGACAGTGCTCATGGTGACAGTGCTCATGGGGACAGCGCACACGATGACATTGCTCACGGTGATAATGCCCATGGTGATATTGCTCATGGTGAGACTGCCCATGGTGATAGTGCTCACGGTGATAGTGCTCATGGTGAGAGTTCCCATGGTGACAGTGCCCATAGTGACAGTGCTCATGGTGACAATTCTCAGGGTGATAGTGCTCACGATGATAGTGCTCACGGTGACAGTTCCCTTGGTGATAGTGCTCATGGTGATAGTGCCCATGGTGACACTGCCCATGGTGATATTGCTCACGGTGACACTGCCCATGGTAATAGTGCTCATGGTGAGAGTGCTCACGTTGACAGTGCCTTTGGTGATAGTGCTCATGGTGACACTGCCCATGGTGACAGTTCGCATGCTGATACTGCCCATGTTGAAAGATCCTGTGGTGACAGTGCTCATGGTGACAATGCCCATGGTGACTATGCTCATGCTGGTGGTGTACAGGGTTGGTGTTCCCAGGTTGAAATTCCTCATGGTGGCACAGCCCATGATGATACTGTTCATGGTGACAGTGCCAATGGTGACAGTGCTCATGGTGAAACTGCCCATGGTGACATTTCGCACGGTGACAGTGCCCATGTTGAAAGTGCCCATGGTGACAGTGACCATGGTGACATTTCCCATGTTGACAGTGTTCATGGTGAGAGTGTCCATGATGACATTTCCCATGGTGAGAGTGCCCATGGTGACAGTGTCCATGGTGATAGTGCTCATGGTGACACTGCCCATGGTGATATTGCTCATGGTGACACTGCCCACGGTGATAGTGCTCATGGTGACATTTTCCATGGTGAGAGTGCTCATGTTGACATTGCTCATGGTGACATTGTCCATGGTGACAGTGCCCATGGTGACTGTGCTCTTGCTAAGAGTTCCCATGAGGACAGTACCCATAGTGACAGTACCCATGGCGACAGTGTCCATGGTGACAGTGCCAATGGTTACAGTGCTCATGGTTGCACTGCCCAAGATGATAGTGCTCATGGTGACAGTGCCCATTGTGATAGTGCTCACGGTGATAGTACCCACAGTGACAGTTCTAATGGTGACAGTTCCCATGGTGACAGTGCCCATGATGACAGTGCTCATGGTGACAGTGCCCATGGTGACAGTGCTCATGGTGACACTGCTCATGGTAACAATGCCCTTGGTGATAGTACCCATGTTAATAGTGCTCACGGTGATAGTGCCCATGGTGACATTTCCTATGGTGACAGTGCTCACGATGACAGTGCACACGGTGACAGTGTTTATGGTGATATTGCTCACGGTGACACTGCCCATGGTTATAATGCTCATGGTGATAGTGCTCATGGTGACAGTTCCCATGGTGACAGTGCTCATTGTGATATTGCCCACGGTGACAGTGCTCATGGTGAGAGTTCGCATGGTGACAGTGCCCATGTTGACAGTGCTCATGGTGACACAGCCCATGGTGATAGTGCCCATAGTGATAGTGCCCATGGTGACATTTCCCATGGTGACAGTGCTCATGGTGAGAGTTCCTATGCTGACTGTGCTCATGTTGACAGTGACTACGGTGACAGTGCCCATGGTGACAGTGCTCATGGTGATAGTGCTCAACGCGATAGTGCCCATGGTAATAGCGCTAATGGTGACACTGCCCATGTTGATATTGCTCACGCTGACACTGCCCATGGTGATAGTGCTCACGGAGTTAGTGCTCATTGTGACAGTTCCCATGGTGACAGTGGCCACGTTGACTGTGCTCATAGTGACACTGCCCATGGTGATAGTGCCCATAGTGATAGTGCCCATGGTGACATTTCCCATGGTGACAGTGCTCATGGTGAGAGTTCCCATGGTGACAGTGCCGATGATGACAGTGCTCAGGGTGACAGTGCCCACGGTGACAGTGCTCATGGTAACAGTGCTCACGGTGACAGTGCCCTTGGTGACAGTGCTCACGGTGACAGTGCCCTTGGTGATAGTACCCATGGTAATAATGCTCATGGTGACAGTGCCCATGGTGACAGTGCCCATGGTGATAGTGCTCATGGTGATAGTGCTCATGGTGAGAGTTCCCATGGTGACAGGGCACATGGTGACAGTTCCCATGGTGACAGTGCTCACGGTGACAGTGCTCACTGTGGCAGTGCCAATGGTTACATTGCTCATGGTGGCTGTGTCCATGGTGGCAGTTCCCAAGATGACAGTGCTCATGGTGACATTTCCCATGGTAACAGAGCTCATGATGACAGTGTCCATGGTGACAGTGCCCATGGTGACAGTAGCCATGTTGAAAGTGTCCATGGTGACAGTGCTCATGGTGACATTGCCCACGGTGACAGTGATCATGGTGACAGTGCTCACGTTCATAGTGCTCATGGTGATAGTGCTCACAGTGACAGTGCCCTTGGTGATAGTGCCCATGGTAATAGGGCTCACGGTGACAGTGCCCATGGTGATAGTGCTCACGGTGATAGTGCTGACAGTGATAGTGCTCACGGTGACAGTGCCCTGGTGGATAGTGCCCATGGTGACAGTGTCCCTGGTGACCGTGCTCATGGTGACATTTCCCATGGTGAGAGTGCTCATGGTGAGAGTGCTCACTGTGGCAGCGCCAATGGTTACAGTGCTCATGGTGGCAGGGTCCGTGGTGGCAGTTCCTAAGATGACAGTGTCCATGATGACAGAGCCCAGGGTGACAGTGCTCATGGTGACACTGCCCATGGTGACAGTGCACACGGTGACAGTGCCCACGGTGACAGTGCTCTCGGTGACACTTCCCATGATGACAATGCTCCTGGTGACAATGATCATGGTGACAGTGCTCACGGTGACAGTGCTCACGGTGAAAGTGCTCATGGTGGCAGTGTCCATGGTGACAGTGCTCATGGTGGCAGTTCCCATATTGACGGTGATCATGGTGACAGTGCCCATGGTGACAGTGCCCATGATGACAGTTCCAATGTTGACAGTGTACTTGGGGATAATGCTCATGGAAACAGTGTCCATGGTGATAGTGGTCCTGGTGACAGTGTCCATGGTTACAGTGCCCATGGTGACAGTTTCCAAGGTGACATTTTCCATGGTGACAGTGCCCATGGTGACAGTGCCCATGGTGAATGTTCCCATGGTGACAGTGCTCAAGGTGACAATGCTCATGGTGACAGTGTCCATGGTGACAGTGCTCATGGTGACCGTGCCCATGGTGACAGTGCCCATGGTGACAGTGCTCACGGTGATAGTGCCCACAGTGGCAGTGCTCTCGGTGACAGTGCTCATGTTGAACAGTGCTCATGGTGACAGTGCTTATGGTGACAGTGCCCACGGTGACAGTGAAAATGGTGAGAGTGCCCATGGTGACATTTCCCTTGGTGACAGTGCTTATGGTGACAGTGACCATGGTGACACTGGCCATGGTGACAGTGCTCATGGTGAGAGTTCCCATGGTGACAGTGCTCATATGGACAGTGCCCATGGTGACCGTTCCCATGTTGACAGTTCCCATGGTGATAGTCCTCATGGTGACAGTGCTCATGGGGACAGTGCACACGGTGACAGTGCTCACGGTGATAATGCCCAAGGTGATATTGCTCATGGTGGGACTGCCCATGGTGATAGTGCTCACGGTGATAGTGCTCATGGTGAGAGTTCCCATGGTGACAGTGCCCACGGTGACAGTGCTCATGGTGACATTGCCCACGGTGACAGTGCTCATGGTGAGAGTTCGCATGGTGATAGTGCCCATGGTGACAGTGCTCATGGTGACACAGCCCATGGTGACTGTTCTAAACCTGCCGATGTACATGGTTGGAGTTCCCATGGTGAAATTCCTCATGGTGGCACTGCCCATGATGATAGTGTTCATGGTGACAGTGTCCATGGTGACAGTGCCTATGGTGACAGTGCCCATTGTGATAGTGCTCACGGTGATAGTGCCCACAGTGACAGTTCTAATGGTGACAGTGTTCACGGTGACAGTGCCCATGGTTATAGTCCTCACGATGATAGTGCTCATGGTGACAGTTCCCATGGTGACAGTTCCCATGGTGACAGTGCTGATGATGACAGTGCTCATGGTGACAGTGCCCATGGTGACAGTGCTCATGGTGACAGTGCTCACGGTGACAGTGCCCTTGGTGATAGTACCCATTGTAATAGTGCTCACGGTAACTGTGCCCATGGTGATATTGCTCACGGTGACACTGCCCATGGTGATAGTGCTCACGGTGATAGTGCTCATGGTGACAGTTCGCATGGTGACACTGTGTATGTTGAAAGTGCCCATGGTGACAGTGCTCATGGTGACACTGCCCATGGTGACTGTGCTCATGCTGGTGGTGTATATGGTTGGAGTTCCCATGGTGAAATTCCTTATGGTGGCACTGCCCATGACGATAGTGCTCATGGTGACAGTGTCCATGGTGACAGTGCCCATGGTGACAGTGCCCATCGTGACAGTGCCCATGGTGACATTTCCCATGGTGACAGTGCTCATCTTGACAGTGCCCATGGTGACAGTGTCCATGGTGACAGTGCCCATGGTGATAGTGCTCATGGTGATAGTGCTCACGGTGACAGTTCCCTTGGTGATACTGCTCATGGTGATAGTGCTCATGGTGAAAGTGCTCATGGTGACAATTCACATGGTGACAGTGCTCATGATGACAGTGCTCATGGTGACAGTGCTCACGGTGACACTGCCCATGTTGATAGTGCTCACAGTGATAGTGCTCATGGTGACAATTCCCATGGTTACAGTGCCCATGGTGACAGTGCTCATGGTGACAGTGCTCACGGTGACAGTGCTCATGGTGACAGTGCTCACAGTGATAGTTCTCTTGGTGACAGCGCCCTTGGTGATAGTGCCCATGGTGATAGTGCTAATGGTGATAGTGCTCATGGTGACAGAGATCATGGTGACAGTGCCTATGGTGACAGTGCCCATGGTGACATTTCCCATGGTAACAGAGCTCATGATGACAGTGTCCATGGTGACAGTGCCCATGTTGAAAGTGCCCATGGTGACATTGCTCATGGTGACACTGCCCATGGTGACTGTGCTCATTCTGGCGGTGTACATGTTTGGAATTCCCATGGTGAAATTCCTCATGGTGGCACTGCCCATGATGATAGTGCTCATGGTGACAGTGACCATCGTGAGAGTTCCCATGGTGACAGTGCTCATGGTGACACTGCCCATGGTGACAGGGCCCATGGTGACATTTCCCATGGTGACAGTGCTTATGTTGACAGTGCAGACGATGACCGTGCCCACGGTGACATTTCCTATGGTGACAGTGTTCATCGTGATATTGCTCACGGTGACAGTGCCCATGGTTATAGTCCTCACGGTGATAGTGCTCATGGTGACAGTTCCCATGGTGACAGTGCCCACGGTGACAGTGCTCATGGTGACATGGCCCACGGTGACAGGGCTCATGGTGACACTGCCCATGGTGACAGTGCCCATGATGACATTTCCCATGGTGACAGTGCTTATGTTGACAGTGCACACGGTGACAGTGCCCACGGTCACATTTCCCATGGTGACAGTGTTCATGGTGATATTGCTCACAGTGACAGTGCCCATGGTTATAGTCCTCACGGTGATAGTGCTCATGGTGACAGTTCCCATGGTGACAGTGCCCACGGTGACAGTGCTCATGGTGACATTGCCCACGGTGACAGTGCTCATGGTGAGAGTTCGCATGGTGATAGTGCCCATGGTGACAGTGCTCATGGTGACACAGCCCATGGTGACTGTTCTAAACCTGCCGATGTACATGGTTGGAGTTCCCATGGTGAAATTCCTCATGGTGGCACTGCCCATGATGATAGTGTTCATGGTGACAGTGTCCATGGTGACAGTGCCTATGGTGACAGTGCCCATCGTGATAGTGCTCACGGTGATAGTGCCCACAGTGACAGTTCTAATGGTGACAGTGTTCACGGTGACAGTGCCCATGGTTATAGTCCTCACGATGATAGTGCTCATGGTGACAGTTCCCCTGGTGACAGTTCCCATGGTGACAGTGCCGATGATGACAGTGCTCATGGTGACAGTGCCCATGGTGACAGTGCTCATGGTGACAGTGCTCACGGTGAGAGTGCTCATCTTGACAGTGCCCATGGTGACAGTGTCCATGGTGACAGTGCCCATGGTGAGAGTGCCCATGGTGACAGTGTCCAAGGTGACAGTGCTCATGTTGACTGTGCCCACGGTGACAATGCTCATGGTGAGAATTCCAACGGTGACAGTGCTCACCTTGACAGTGTCCATGGTGACAGTTCCCTTGGTGATAATGCTCATGGTGATAGTGCTCATGGTGATAGTGCTCATGGTGACACTGCCCATGGTGAATGTGCTCATGCTGGCGGTGTACATGGTTGGAGATCCCATGGTGAAATTCTTTATGGTGGTAATGCACATGATGATAGTGCTCATGCTGAGAGTGTCCATGGTGACAGTGCCTATGGTGACAGTGCCCATGGTGACATTTCCCATGGTGACAGTGCTCATGGTGAGAGTTCCCATGGTGACAATGCTCATGGTGACTATGCTCATAGTAACAGTGCCCACGGTGAAAATGCTCATGGTGACCGTGCTCACGGTGATAGTGCTCACGGTAATAGTGCTCACGCTGACAGTGCCCTTGGTGATAGTGCTCATGGTAATAGTGATCATGGTGACGGTTCGCATGGTGACAGTGCCCATGTTGAAAGTGCCCATGGTGGCAGTGCTCATGGTGTCACTGCCCATAGTGAATGTGCTCATGCTGGCATTGTCCATGGTTGGAGTTTCTATGGTGAAATTCCTTATGGTGGCACTGCCCATGATGATAGTGTTCATAGTGACAGTGTCCATGGTGACAGTGCCTATGGTGACAGGGTCCATTGTGATAGTGCTCACGGTGATAGTGCCCACAGTGACAGTGCTAATGGTGAGAGTTCCCATGGTGACAGTGCCCATGATGACAGTGCTCATGGTGACAGTGCCCACGATGACAGTGCTCATGGTGACAGTGCCCTTGGTGATACTTCTCACGGTGATAGTGCTCACAGTGATAGTGCTCACGGTGACAGTGCCCTGGTGGATAGTGCCCATGGTGACAGTGTCCCTGGTGACCGTGCTCATGGTGACATTTCCCATGGTGAGAGTGCTCATGGTGAGAGTGCTCACTGTGGCAGTGCCAATGGTTACAGTGCTCATGGTGGCAGTGTCCGTGGTGGCAGTTCCTAAGATGACAGTGTCCATGATGACAGAGCCCAGGGTGACAGTGCTCATGGTGACACTGCCCATGGTGACAGTGCACATGGTGACAGTGCCCACGGTGACAGTGCTCATGGTGAGAGTGCTCATGGTGATAGTGCCCATGGTAATAGTGCTCACTCTGACATTTCCCATGGTGATATTGCTCACGGTGACACTGCAAATGGTGTTAGTGCTCACGGTGATAGTGCTCATGGTGACAGTTCCCATGGTGAGAGTGCCCACGGTGACAGTGCTCATGGTGACATTGCCCACAGTGACAGTGCTCATGGTGACAGAGCTCACGGTGACAGTGCCCTTTGGGAGAGTGCTCATGGTGATAGTGCTCATAGTGATAGTGTTCATGGTGACAGTTCGCATGGTGACAGTGCCCATGTTGAAAGTGCCCATGGTGATAGTGCTCACGGTGACACTGCCCATGGTGACTGTGCTCATGCTGGCGGTGTACATGGTTGGAGTTGCCATGGTGAAATTCCTCATGGTGGCACTGCCCATGATGATAGTGCTCATGTTGACTGTGTCCATGGTAACAGTGCCCATGCTGACAGTGCCCATAGTGACATTTCCCATGGTGACAGTGTTCATGGTAAGAGTTACCATGGTGACAGTGCTCATGTTCACAGTGCCCATGGTGACAGTGTCCATGGTCAAGAGTGCCCATGGTGAGAGTGCCCATGTTGAGAGTGCCCATGGTGACAGTGCCCATGGTGACAGTACTCATGGTGACACTTCCCATGATGACAATGCTCCTGGTGACAATGATCATGGTGACAGTGCTCACGGTGACAGTGCTCATGGTGGCAGTGTCCATGGTGACAGTGCTCATGGTGGCAGTTCCCATATTGACGGTGATCATGGTGACAGTGCCCATGGTGACAGTGCCCATGATGACAGTTCCAATGTTGACAGTGTACTTGGGGACAAAGCTCATGGAAACAGTGTCCATGGTGATAGTGCTCCTGGTGACAGTGTCCATGGTTACAGTGCCCATGGTGACAGTTTCCAAGGTGACATTTTCCATGGTGACAGTGCCCATGGTGACAGTGCTCATGGTGACTGTGCCCACGGTGACAATGCTCATGGTGACAATGCTCATGGTGACAGTGTCCATGGTGACAGTGCTCATGGTGACAGTGCCCATGGTGACAGTGCCCATGGTGACAGTGCTCACGGTGATAGTGCCCACAGTGGCAGTGCTCTCGGTGACAGTGCTCATGTTGAACAGTGCTCATGGTGACAGTGCTTATGGTGACAGTGCCCACGGTGACAGTGAAAATGGTGAGAGTGCCCATGGTGACATTTCCCTTGGTGACAGTGCTTATGGTGACAGTGACCATGGTGACACTGGCCATGGTGACAGTGCTCATGGTGAGAGTTCCCATGGTGACAGTGCTCATATTGACAGTGCCCATGGTGACCGTTCCCATGTTGACAGTTCCCATGGTGATAGTCCTCATGGTGACAGTGCTCATGGGGACAGTGCACACGGTGACAGTGCTCACGGTGATAATGCCCATGGTGATATTGCTCATGGTGAGACTGCCCATGGTGATAGTGCTCACGGTGATAGTGCTCATGGTGACAGTTCCCATGGTGACAGTGCCCACGGTGACAGTGCTCATGGTGACATTGCCCACGGTGACAGTGCTCATGGTGAGAGTTCGCATGGTGATAGTGCCCATGGTGACAGTGCTCATGGTGACACAGCCCATGGTGACTGTTCTAAACCTGCCGATGTACATGGTTGGAGTTCCCATGGTGAAATTCCTCATGGTGGCACTGCCCATGATGATAGTGTTCATGGTGACAGTGTCCATGGTGACAGTGCCTATGGTGACAGTGCCCATTGTGATAGTGCTCACGGTGATAGTGCCCACAGTGACAGTTCTAATGGTGACAGTGTTCACGGTGACAGTGCCCATGGTTATAGTCCTCACGATGATAGTGCTCATGGTGACAGTTCCCCTGGTGACAGTTCCCATGGTGACAGTGCCGATGATGACAGTGCTCATGGTGACAGTGCCCATGGTGACAGTGCTCATGGTGACAGTGCTCACGGTGACAGTGCCCTTGGAGATAGTACCCATTGTAATAGTGCTCACGGTAACTGTGCCCATGGTGATATTGCTCACAGTGACACTGCCCATGGTGATAGTGCTCACGGTGATAGTGCTCATGGTGACAGTTCGCATGGTGACACTGCGTATGTTGAAAGTGCCCATGGTGACAGTGCTCATGGTGACACTGCCCATGGTGACTGTGCTCATGCTGGTGGTGTATATGGTTGGAGTTCCCATGGTGAAATTCCTTATGGTGGCACTGCCCATGACGATAGTGCTCATGGTGACAGTGTCCATGGTGACAGTGCCCATGGTGACAGTGCCCATCGTGACAGTGCCCATGGTGACATTTCCCATGGTGACAGTGCTCATCTTGACAGTGCCCATGGTGACAGTGTCCATGGTGACAGTGCCCATGGTGAGAGTGCCCATGGTGACAGTGTCCAAGGTGACAGTGCTCATGTCGACTGTGCCCACGGTGACAATGCTCATGGTGAGAATTCCAACGGTGACAGTGCTCACCTTGACAGTGTCCATGGTGACAGTTCCCTTGGTGATAATGCTCATGGTGATAGTGCTCATGGTGATAGTGCTCATGGTGACACTGCCCATGGTGAATGTGCTCATGCTGGCGGTGTACATGGTTGGAGATCCCATGGTGAAATTCTTTATGGTGGTAATGCACATGATGATAGTGCTCATGCTGAGAGTGTCCATGGTGACAGTGCCTATGGTGACAGTGCCCATGGTGACATTTCCCATGGTGACAGTGCTCATGGTGAGAGTTCCCATGGTGACAATGCTCATGGTGACTATGCTCATGGTGACAGTGCCCACGGTGAAAATGCTCATGGTGACCGTGCTCACGGTGATAGTGCTCACGGTAATAGTGCTCACGCTGACAGTGCCCTTGGTGATAGTGCTCATGGTGACGGTTCGCATGGTGACAGTGCCCATGTTGAAAGTGCCCATGGTGGCAGTGCTCATGGTGTCACTGCCCATAGTGAATGTGCTCATGCTGGCATTGTCCATGGTTGGAGTTTCTATGGTGAAATTCCTTATGGTGGCACTGCCCATGATGATAGTGTTCATAGTGACAGTGTCCATGGTGACAGTGCCTATGGTGACAGGGTCCATTGTGATAGTGCTCACGGTGATAGTGCCCACAGTGACAGTGCTAATGGTGAGAGTTCCCATGGTGACAGTGCCCATGATGACAGTGCTCATGGTGACAGTGCCCACGATGACAGTGCTCATGGTGACAGTGCCCTTGGTGATACTTTTCACGGTGATAGTGCTCACAGTGATAGTGCTCACGGTGACAGTGCCCTGATGGATAGTGCCCATGGTGACAGTGTCCCTGGTGACCGTGCTCATGGTGACATTTCCCATGGTGAGAGTGCTCATGGTGAGAGTGCTCACTGTGGCAGTGCCAATGGTTACAGTGCTCATGGTGGCAGTGTCCGTGGTGGCAGTTCCTAAGATGACAGTGTCCATGATGACAGAGCCCAGGGTGACAGTGCTCATGGTGACACTGCCCATGGTGACAGTGCACATGGTGACAGTGCCCACGGTGACAGTGCTCATGGTGAGAGTGCTCATGGTGATAGTGCCCATGGTAATAGTGCTCACTCTGACATTTCCCATGGTGATATTGCTCACGGTGACACTGCAAATGGTGTTAGTGCTCACGGTGATAGTGCTCATGGTGACAGTTCCCATGGTGAGAGTGCCCACGGTGACAGTGCTCATGGTGACATTGCCCACAGTGACAGTGCTCATGGTGACAGAGCTCACGGTGACAGTGCCCTTTGGGAGAGTGCTCATGGTGATAGTGCTCATAGTGATAGTGTTCATGGTGACAGTTCGCATGGTGACAGTGCCCATGTTGAAAGTGCCCATGGTGATAGTGCTCACGGTGACACTGCCCATGGTGACTGTGCTCATGCTGGCGGTGTACATGGTTGGAGTTGCCATGGTGAAATTCCTCATGGTGGCACTGCCCATGATGATAGTGCTCATGTTGACTGTGTCCATGGTAACAGTGCCCATGCTGACAGTGCCCATAGTGACATTTCCCATGGTGACAGTGTTCATGGTAAGAGTTACCATGCTGACAGTGCTCATGTTCACAGTGCCCATGGTGACAGTGTCCATGGTCAAGAGTGCCCATGGTGAGAGTGCCCATGTTGAGAGTGCCCATGGTGACAGTGCCCATGGTGACAGTACTCATGGTGACACTTCCCATGATGACAATGCTCCTGGTGACAATGATCATGGTGACAGTGCTCACGGTGACAGTGCTCATGGTGGCAGTGTCCATGGTGACAGTGCTCATGGTGGCAGTTCCCATATTGACGGTGATCATGGTGACAGTGCCCATGGTGACAGTGCCCATGATGACAGTTCCAATGTTGACAGTGTACTTGGGGACAAAGCTCATGGAAACAGTGTCCATGGTGATAGTGCTCCTGGTGACAGTGTCCATGGTTACAGTGCCCATGGTGACAGTTTCCAAGGTGACATTTTCCATGGTGACAGTGCCCATGGTGACAGTGCTCATGGTGACTGTGCCCACGGTGACAATGCTCATGGTGAGAATTCCAACGGTGACAGTGCTCACCTTGACAGTGTCCATGGTGACAGTTCCCTTGGTGATAATGCTCATGGTGATAGTGCTCATGGTGATAGTGCTCATGGTGACACTGCCCATGGTGAATGTGCTCATGCTGGCGGTGTACATGGTTGGAGATCCCATGGTGAAATTCTTTATGGTGGTAATGCACATGATGATAGTGCTCATCCTGAGAGTGTCCATGGTGACAGTGCCTATGGTGACAGTGCCCATGGTGACATTTCCCATGGTGACAATGCTCATGGTGAGAGTTCCCATGGTGACAATGCTCATGGTGACTATGCTCATGGTGACAGTGCCCACGGTGAAAATGCTCATGGTGACCGTGCTCACGGTGATAGTGCTCACGGTAATAGTGCTCACGCTGACAGTGCCCTTGGTGATAGTGCTCATGGTAATAGTGATCATGGTGACGGTTCGCATGGTGACAGTGCCCATGTTGAAAGTGCCCATGGTGGCAGTGCTCATGGTGTCACTGCCCATAGTGAATGTGCTCATGCTGGCATTGTCCATGGTTGGAGTTTCTATGGTGAAATTCCTTATGGTGGCACTGCCCATGATGATAGTGTTCATAGTGACAGTGTCCATGGTGACAGTGCCTATGGTGACAGGGTCCATTGTGATAGTGCTCACGGTGATAGTGCCCACAGTGACAGTGCTAATGGTGAGAGTTCCCATGGTGACAGTGCCCATGATGACAGTGCTCATGGTGACAGTGCCCACGATGACAGTGCTCATGGTGACAGTGCCCTTGGTGATACTTCTCACGGTGATAGTGCTCACAGTGATAGTGCTCACGGTGACAGTGCCCTGGTGGATAGTGCCCATGGTGACAGTGTCCCTGGTGACCGTGCTCATGGTGACATTTCCCATGGTGAGAGTGCTCATGGTGAGAGTGCTCACTGTGGCAGTGCCAATGGTTACAGTGCTCATGGTGGCAGTGTCCGTGGTGGCAGTTCCTAAGATGACAGTGTCCATGATGACAGAGCCCAGGGTGACAGTGCTCATGGTGACACTGCCCATGGTGACAGTGCACATGGTGACAGTGCCCACGGTGACAGTGCTCATGGTGAGAGTGCTCATGGTGATAGTGCCCATGGTAATAGTGCTCACTCTGACATTTCCCATGGTGATATTGCTCACGGTGACACTGCAAATGGTGTTAGTGCTCACGGTGATAGTGCTCATGGTGACAGTTCCCATGGTGAGAGTGCCCACGGTGACAGTGCTCATGGTGACATTGCCCACAGTGACAGTGCTCATGGTGACAGAGCTCACGGTGACAGTGCCCTTTGGGAGAGTGCTCATGGTGATAGTGCTCATAGTGATAGTGTTCATGGTGACAGTTCGCATGGTGACAGTGCCCATGTTGAAAGTGCCCATGGTGATAGTGCTCACGGTGACACTGCCCATGGTGACTGTGCTCATGCTGGCGGTGTACATGGTTGGAGTTGCCATGGTGAAATTCCTCATGGTGGCACTGCCCATGATGATAGTGCTCATGTTGACTGTGTCCATGGTAACAGTGCCCATGCTGACAGTGCCCATAGTGACATTTCCCATGGTGACAGTGTTCATGGTAAGAGTTACCATGCTGACAGTGCTCATGTTCACAGTGCCCATGGTGACAGTGTCCATGGTCAAGAGTGCCCATGGTGAGAGTGCCCATGTTGAGAGTGCCCATGGTGACAGTGCCCATGGTGACAGTACTCATGGTGACACTTCCCATGATGACAATGCTCCTGGTGACAATGATCATGGTGACAGTGCTCACGGTGACAGTGCTCATGGTGGCAGTGTCCATGGTGACAGTGCTCATGGTGGCAGTTCCCATATTGACGGTGATCATGGTGACAGTGCCCATGGTGACAGTGCCCATGATGACAGTTCCAATGTTGACAGTGTACTTGGGGACAAAGCTCATGGAAACAGTGTCCATGGTGATAGTGCTCCTGGTGACAGTGTCCATGGTTACAGTGCCCATGGTGACAGTTTCCAAGGTGACATTTTCCATGGTGACAGTGCCCATGGTGACAGTGCTCATGGTGACAGTGCTCATGGGGACAGCGCACACGATGACATTGCTCACGGTGATAATGCCCATGGTGATATTGCTCATGGTGAGACTGCCCATGGTGATAGTGCTCACGGTGATAGTGCTCATGGTGAGAGTTCCATGGTGACAGTGCCCATAGTGACAGTGCTCATGGTGACAGTACCGACGGTGACAGTGCTCATGGTGACAATTCTCAGGGTGATAGTGCTCACGATGATAGTGCTCACGGTGACAGTTCCCTTGGTGATAGTGCTAATGGTGATAGTGCCCATGGTGACACTGCCCATGGTGATATTGCTCACGGTGACACTGCCCATGGTAATAGTGCTCATGGTGATAGTGCTCACGTTGACAGTGTCTTTGGTGATAGTGCTCATGGTGACACTGCCCATGGTGACAGTTCGCATGCTGATAGTGCCCATGTTGAAAGTTCCCATGGTGACAGTGCTCATGGTGATAATGCCCATGGTGACTGTGCTCATGCTGGCGGTGTACAGGGTTGGTGTTCCCATGTTGAAATTCCTCATGGTGGCACTGCCCATGATGATAGTGTTCCTGGTGACCGTGTCCATGGTGACAGTGCTCATGGTTACAGTGCCCATGGTGAACAGTGCTCACGGTGAAAGTGCCTACAGTGGCAGTGCTCTAGGTGACAGTGCCCATGTTGAACAGTGCTCATGGTGACAGTGCTTATGGTGACAGTGCCCACGGTGACAGTGCAAATGGTGAGAGTTCCCATGCTGACATTTCCCTTGGTGACAGTGCTTAAGGTGACAGTGGCCATAGTGACACTGGCCATGGTGACAGTGCTCATAGTGAGAGTTCCCATGGTGACAGTGCCCATGGTGACAGTGCTCATGGTGATAGTGCTCATGGTGACAGTGCTCATGGGGACAGTGCACGCGGTGACAGTGCCCACGGTGACAGTGCTCACGGTTATAGTGCTCATGGTGATATTGCCCATGGTAATAGTGCTCATGTTGACAGTGCCCATGGTGATATTGCTCATGGTGACACTGCCCATGGTGATAGTGCGCACGGTGATAGTGCTCATGGTGACAGTTCCCATGATGACAGTGCCCATAGTGACAGTGCTCATGGTGACAGTACCGACGGTGACAGTGCTCAGGGTGATAGTGCTCACGATGATAGTGCTCACGATGACAGTTCCCTTGGTGATAGTGCTCATGGTGATAGTGCCCATGGTGACACTGCCCATGGTGATATTGCTCACGGTGACACTGCCCATGGTAATAGTGCTCATGGTGAGAGTGCTCACGTTGACAGTGCCTTTGGTGATAGTGCTCATGGTGACACTGCCCATGGTGACAGTTCGCATGCTGATACTGCCCATGTTGAAAGATCCTGTGGTGACAGTGCTCATGGTGACAATGCCCATGGTGACTATGCTCATGCTGGTGGTGTACAGGGTTGGTGTTCCCATGTTGAAATTCCTCATGGTGGCACAGCCCATGATGATACTGTTCATGGTGACAGTGCCAATGGTGACAGTGCTCATGGTGAAACTGCCCATGGTGACATTTCGCACGGTGACAGTGCCCATGTTGAAAGTGCCCATGGTGACAGTGACCATGGTGACATTTCCCATGTTGACAGTGTTCATAGTGAGAGTGTCCATGATGACATTTCCCATGGTGAGAGTGCCCATGGTGACAGTGTCCATGGTGATAGTGCTCATGGTGACACTGCCCATGGTGATATTGCTCATGGTGACACTGCCCACGGTGATAGTGCTCATGGTGACATTTTCCATGGTGAGAGTGCTCATGTTGACATTGCTCATGGTGACATTGTCCATGGTGACAGTGCCCATGGTGACTGTGCTCTTGCTAAGAGTTCCCATGAGGACAGTACCCATAGTGACAGTACCCATGGCGACAGTGTCCATGGTGACAGTGCCAATGGTTACAGTGCTCATGGTTGCACTGCCCAAGATGATAGTGCTCATGGTGACAGTGCCCATTGTGATAGTGCTCACGGTGATAGTACCCACAGTGACAGTTCTAATGGTGACAGTTCCCATGGTGACAGTGCCCATGATGACAGTGCTCATGGTGACAGTGCCCACGGTGACAGTGCTCATGGTGACACTGCTCATGGTAACAATGCCCTTGGTGATAGTACCCATGTTAATAGTGCTCACGGTGATAGTGCCCATGGTGACATTTCCTATGGTGACAGTGCTCACGATGACAGTGCACACGGTGACAGTGTTTACGGTGATATTGCTTACGGTGACACTGCCCATGGTTAGAATGCTCACGGTGATAGTGCTCATGGTGACAGTGCTCATTGTGACATTGCCCACGGTGACAGTGCTCATGGTGAGAGTTCGCATGGTGACAGTGCCCATGGTGACAGTGCTCATGGTGACACAGCCCATGGTGATAGTGCCCATAGTGATAGTGCCCATGGTGACATTTCCCATGGTGACAGTGCTCATGGTGAGAGTTCCTATGCTGACTGTGCTCATGTTGACAGTGACTACGGTGACAGTGCCCACGGTGACAGTGCTCATGGTGATAGTGCTCAACGCGATAGTGCCCATGGTAATAGCGCTAATGGTGCCACTGCCCATGTTGATATTGCTCACGCTGACACTGCCCATGGTGATAGTGCTCACGGAGTTAGTGCTCATTGTGACAGTTCCCATGGTGACAGTGGCCACGTTGACTGTGCTCATAGTGACACTGCCCATGGTGATAGTGCCCATAGTGATAGTGCCCATGGTGATATTTCCCATGGTGACAGTGCTCATGGTGAGAGTTCCCATGGTGACAGTGCCGATGATGACAGTGCTCAGGGTGACAGTGCCCACGGTGACAGTGCTCATGGTAACAGTGCTCACGGTGACAGTGCCCTTGGTGACAGTGCTCACGGTGACAGTGCCCTTGGTGATAGTACCCATGGTAATAATGCTCATGGTGACAGTGCCCATGGTGACAGTGCCCATGGTGATAGTGCTCATGGTGATAGTGCTCATGGTGAGAGTTCCCATGGTGACAGGGCACATGGTGACAGTTCCCATGGTGACAGTGCTCACGGTGACAGTGCTCACTGTGGCAGTGCCAATGGTTACATTGCTCATGGTGGCTGTGTCCATGGTGGCAGTTCCCAAGATGACAGTGCTCATGGTGACATTTCCCATGGTAACAGAGCTCATGATGACAGTGTCCATGGTGACAGTGCCCATGGTGACAGTAGCCATGTTGAAAGTGTCCATGGTGACAGTGCTCATGGTGACATTGCCCACGGTGACAGTGATCATGGTGACAGTGCTCACGTTGATAGTGCTCACAGTGACAGTGCCCTTGGTGATAGTGCCCATGGTAATAGGGCTCACGGTGACAGTGCCCATGGTGATAGTGCTCACGGTGATAGTGCTGACAGTGATAGTGCTCACGGTGACAGTGCCCTGGTGGATAGTGCCCATGGTGACAGTGTCCCTGGTGACCGTGCTCATGGTGACATTTCCCATGGTGAGAGTGCTCATGGTGAGAGTGCTCACTGTGGCAGTGCCAATGGTTACAGTGCTCATGGTGGCAGTGTCCGTGGTGGCAGTTCCTAAGATGACAGTGTCCATGATGACAGAGCCCAGGGTGACAGTGCTCATGGTGACACTGCCCATGGTGACAGTGCCCACGGTGACAGTGCTCATGGTGAGAGTGCTCATGGTGATAGTGCCCATGGTAATAGTGCTCACTCTGACATTTCCCATGGTGATATTGCTCACGGTGACACTGCAAATGGTGTTAGTGCTCACGGTGATAGTGCTCATGGTGACAGTTCCCATGGTGAGAGTGCCCACGGTGACAGTGCTCATGGTGACATTGCCCACAGTGACAGTGCTCATGGTGACAGAGCTCACGGTGACAGTGCCCTTTGGGAGAGTGCTCATGGTGATAGTGCTCATAGTGATAGTGTTCATGGTGACAGTTCGCATGGTGACAGTGCCCATGTTGAAAGTGCCCATGGTGATAGTGCTCACGGTGACACTGCCCATGGTGACTGTGCTCATGCTGGCGGTGTACATGGTTGGAGTTGCCATGGTGAAATTCCTCATGGTGGCACTGCCCATGATGATAGTGCTCATGTTGACTGTGTCCATGGTAACAGTGCCCATGCTGACAGTGCCCATAGTGACATTTCCCATGGTGACAGTGTTCATGGTAAGAGTTACCATGGTGACAGTGCCCATGGTGACAGTGTCCATGGTCAAGAGTGCCCATGGTGAGAGTGCCCATGTTGAGAGTGCCCATGGTGACAGTGTCCATGGTGATTGTGCTCATGGTGACACTGCCCATGGTGATATTGCTCATGGTGACACTGCCCACGGTGATAGTGCTCATGGTGACATTTTCCATGGTGAGAGTGCTCATGTTGACATTGCTCATGGTGACATTGTCCATGGTGACAGTGCCCATGGTGACTGTGCTCTTGCTAAGAGTTCCCATGAGGACAGTACCCATAGTGACAGTACCCATGGCGACAGTGTCCATGGTGACAGTGCCAATGGTTACAGTGCTCATGGTTGCACTGCCCAAGATGATAGTGCTCATGGTGACAGTGCCCATTGTGATAGTGCTCACGGTGATAGTACCCACAGTGACAGTTCTAATGGTGACAGTTCCCATGGTGACAGTGCCCATGATGACAGTGCTCATGGTGACAGTGCCCACGGTGACAGTGCTCATGGTGACACTGCTCATGGTAACAATGCCCTTGGTGATAGTACCCATGTTAATAGTGCTCACGGTGATAGTGCCCATGGTGACATTTCCTATGGTGACAGTGCTCACGATGACAGTGCACACGGTGACAGTGTTTATGGTGATATTGCTCACGGTGACACTGCCCATGGTTAGAATGCTCACGGTGATAGTGCTCATGGTGACAGTGCTCATTGTGACATTGCCCACGGTGACAGTGCTCATGGTGAGAGTTCGCATGGTGACAGTGCCCATGGTGACAGTGCTCATGGTGACACAGCCCATGGTGATAGTGCCCATAGTGATAGTGCCCATGGTGACATTTCCCATGGTGACAGTGCTCATGGTGAGAGTTCCTATGCTGACTGTGCTCATGTTGACAGTGACCATGGTGACAGTGCCCACGGTGACAGTGCTCATGGTGATAGTGCTCAACGCGATAGTGCCCATGGTAATAGCGCTAATGGTGCCACTGCCCATGTTGATATTGCTCACGCTGACACTGCCCTTGGTGATAGTGCTCACGGAGTTAGTGCTCATTGTGACAGTTCCCATGGTGACAGTGGCCACGTTGATTGTGCTCATAGTGACACTGCCCATGGTGATAGTGCCCATAGTGATAGTGCCCATGGTGATATTTCCCATGGTGACAGTGCTCATGGTGAGAGTTCCCATGGTGACAGTGCCGATGATGACAGTGCTCAGGGTGACAGTGCCCACGGTGACAGTGCTCATGGTAACAGTGCTCACGGTGACAGTGTCCTTGGTGACAGTGCTCACGGTGACAGTGCCCTTGGTGATAGTACCCATGGTAATAATGCTCATGGTGACAGTGCCCATGGTGACAGTGCCCATGGTGATAGTGCTCATGGTGATAGTGCTCATGGTGAGAGTTCCCATGGTGACAGGGCACATGGTGACAGTTCCCATGGTGACAGTGCTCACGGTGACAGTGCTCACTGTGGCAGTGCCAATGGTTACATTGCTCATGGTGGCTGTGTCCATGGTGGCAGTTCCCAAGATGACAGTGCTCATGGTGACATTTCCCATGGTAACAGAGCTCATGATGACAGTGTCCATGGTGACAGTGCCCATGGTGACAGTAGCCATGTTGAAAGTGTCCATGGTGACAGTGCTCATGGTGACATTGCCCACGGTGACAGTGATAATGGTGACAGTGCTCACGTTGATAGTGCTCATGGTGATAGTGCTCACAGTGACAGTGCCCTTGGTGATAGTGCCCATGGTAATAGGGCTCACGGTGACAGTGCCCATGGTGATAGTGCTCACGGTGATAGTGCTGACAGTGATAGTGCTCACGGTGACAGTGCCCTGGTGGATAGTGCCCATGGTGACAGTGTCCCTGGTGACCGTGCTCATGGTGACATTTCCCATGGTGAGAGTGCTCATGGTGAGAGTGCTCACTGTGGCAGTGCCAATGGTTACAGTGCTCATGGTGGCAGTGTCCGTGGTGGCAGTTCCTAAGATGACAGTGTCCATGATGACAGAGCCCAGGGTGACAGTGCTCATGGTGACACTGCCCATGGTGACAGTGCACACGGTGACAGTGCCCACGGTGACAGTGCTCATGGTGAGAGTGCTCATGGTGATAGTGCCCATGGTAATAGTGCTCACTCTGACATTTCCCATGGTGATATTGCTCACGGTGACACTGCAAATGGTGTTAGTGCTCACGGTGATAGTGCTCATGGTGACAGTTCCCATGGTGAGAGTGCCCACGGTGACAGTGCTCATGGTGACATTGCCCACAGTGACAGTGCTCATGGTGACAGAGCTCACGGTGACAGTGCCCTTTGGGAGAGTGCTCATGGTGATAGTGCTCATAGTGATAGTGTTCATGGTGACAGTTCGCATGGTGACAGTGCCCATGTTGAAAGTGCCCATGGTGATAGTGCTCACGGTGACACTGCCCATGGTGACTGTGCTCATGCTGGCGGTGTACATGGTTGGAGTTGCCATGGTGAAATTCCTCATGGTGGCACTGCCCATGATGATAGTGCTCATGTTGACTGTGTCCATGGTAACAGTGCCCATGCTGACAGTGCCCATAGTGACATTTCCCATGGTGACAGTGTTCATGGTAAGAGATACCATGGTGACAGTGCTCATGTTCACAGTGCCCATGGTGACAGTGTCCATGGTCAAGAGTGCCCATGGTGAGAGTGCCCATGTTGAGAGTGCCCATGGTGACAGTGCCCATGGTGACAGTACTCATGGTGACACTTCCCATAATGACAATGCTCCTGGTGACAATGATCATGGTGACAGTGCTCACGGTGACAGTGCTCATGGTGGCAGTGTCCATGGTGACAGTGCTCATGGTGGCAGTTCCCATATTGACGGTGATCATGGTGACAGTGCCCATGGTGACAGTGCCCATGATGACAGTTCCAATGTTGACAGTGTACTTGGGGATAATGCTCATGGAAACAGTGTCCATGGTGATAGTGCTCCTGGTGACAGTGTCCATGGTTACAGTGCCCATGGTGACAGTTTCCAAGGTGACATTTTCCATGGTGACAGTGCCCATGGTGACAGTGCCCATGGTGAATGTTCCCATGGTGACAGTGCTCAAGGTGACAATGCTCATGGTGACAGTGTCCATGGTGACAGTGCCCATGGTGACAGTGCCCATGGTGACAGTGCTCACGGTGATAGTGCCCACAGTGGCAGTGCTCTCGGTGACAGTGCTCATGTTGAACAGTGCTCATGGGGACAGTGCTTATGGTGACAGTGCCCACGGTGACAGTGAAAATGGTGAGAGTGCCCATGGTGACATTTCCCTTGGTGACAGTGCTTATGGTGACAGTGACCATGGTGACACTGGCCATGGTGACAGTGCTCATGGTGAGAGTTCCCATGGTGACAGTGCTCATATTGACAGTGCCCATGGTGACCATTCCCATGTTGACAGTTCCCATGGTGATAGTCCTCATGGTGACAGTGCTCATGGGGACAGTGCACACGGTGACAGTGCTCACGGTGATAATGCCCATGGTGATATTGCTCATGGTGAGACTGCCCATGGTGATAGTGCTCACGGTGATAGTGCTCATGGTGAGAGTTCCCATGGTGACAGTGCCCACGGTGACAGTGCTCATGGTGACATTGCCCACGGTGACAGTGCTCATGGTGAGAGTTCGCATGGTGATAGTGCCCATGGTGACAGTGCTCATGGTGACACAGCCCATGGTGACTGTTCTAAACCTGCCGATGTACATGGTTGGAGTTCCCATGGTGAAATTCCTCATGGTGGCACTGCCCATGATGATAGTGTTCATGGTGACAGTGTCCATGGTGACAGTGCCTATGGTGACAGTGCCCATTGTGATAGTGCTCACGGTGATAGTGCCCACAGTGACAGTTCTAATGGTGACAGGGCTCACGGTGACAGTGCCCATGGTTATAGTCCTCACGATGATAGTGCTCATGGTGACAGTTCCCATGGTGACAGTTCCCATGGTGACAGTGCCGATGATGACAGTGCTCATGGTGACAGTGCCCATGGTGACAGTGCTCATGGTGACAGTGCTCACGGTGACAGTGCCCTTGGTGATAGTACCCATTGTAATAGTGCTCACGGTAACTGTGCCCATGGTGATATTGCTCACGGTGACACTGCCCATGGTGATAGTGCTCACGGTGATAGTGCTCATGGTGACAGTTCGCATGGTGACACTGTGTATGTTGAAAGTGCCCATGGTGACAGTGCTCATGGTGACACTGCCCATGGTGACTGTGCTCATGCTGGTGGTGTATATGGTTGGAGTTCCCATGGTGAAATTCCTTATGGTGGCACTGCCCATGACGATAGTGCTCATGGTGACAGTGTCCATGGTGACAGTGCCCATGGTGACAGTGCCCATGGTGACAGTGCCCATGGTGACATTTCCCATGGTGACAGTGCTTATGGTGAGAGTTCCCATGGTGACAGTGCTCATCTTGACAGTGCCCATGGTGACAGTGTCCATGGTGACCGTGCCCATGCTGAGAGTGCTCATGGTGATAGTGCTCACGGTGACAGTTCCCTTGGTGATACTGCTCATGGTGATAGTGCTCATGGTGAAAGTGCTCATGGTGACAATTCACATGGTGACAGTGCTCATGATGACAGTGCTCATGGTGACAGTGCTCACGGTGACACTGCCCATGTTGATAGTGCTCACAGTGATAGTGCTCATGGTGACAATTCCCATGGTTACAGTGCCCATGGTGACAGTGCTCATGGTGACAGTGCTCACGGTGACAGTGCTCATGGTGACAGTGCTCACAGTGATAGTTCTCTTGGTGACAGCGCCCTTCGTGATAGTGCCCATGGTGATAGTGCTAATGGTGATAGTGCTCATGGTGACAGAGATCATGGTGACAGTGCCTATGGTGACAGTGCCCATGGTGACATTTCCCATGGTAACAGAGCTCATGATGACAGTGTCCATGGTGACAGTGCCCATGTTGAAAGTGCCCATGGTGACATTGCTCATGGTGACACTGCCCATGGTGACTGTGCTCATTCTGGCGGTGTACATGTTTGGAATTCCCATGGTGAAATTCCTCATGGTGGCACTGCCCATGATGATAGTGCTCATGGTGACAGTGACCATCGTGAGAGTTCCCATGGTGACAGTGCTCATGGTGACACTGCCCATGGTGACAGGGCCCATGGTGACATTTCCCATGGTGACAGTGCTTATGTTGACAGTGCAGACGATGACCGTGCCCACGGTGACATTTCCTATGGTGACAGTGTTCATCGTGATATTGCTCACGGTGACAGTGCCCATGGTTATAGTCCTCACGGTGATAGTGCTCATGGTGACAGTTCCCATGGTGACAGTGCCCACGGTGACAGTGCTCATGGTGACATGGCCCACTGTGACAGGGCTCATGGTGACACTGCCCATGGTGACAGTGCCCATGATGACATTTCCCATGGTGACAGTGCTTATGTTGACAGTGCACACGGTGACAGTGCCCACGGTCACATTTCCCATGGTGACAGTGTTCATGGTGATATTGCTCACAGTGACAGTGCCCATGGTTATAGTCCTCACGGTGATAGTGCTCATGGTGACAGTTCCCATGGTGACAGTGCCCACGGTGACAGTGCTCATAGTGACATTGCCCACGGTGACAGTGCTCATGGTGAGAGTTCGCATGGTGATAGTGCCCATGGTGACAGTGCTCTTGGTGACACAGCCCATGGTGACTGTTCTAAACCTGCCGATGTACATGGTTGGAGTTCCCATGGTGAAATTCCTCATGGTGGCACTGCCCATGATGATAGTGTTCATGGTGACAGTGTCCATGGTGACAGTGCCTATGGTGACAGTGCCCATTGTGATAGTGCTCACGGTGATAGTGCCCACAGTGACAGTTCTAATGGTGACAGTGTTCACGGTGACAGTGCCCATGGTTATAGTCCTCACGATGATAGTGCTCATGGTGACAGTTCCCATGGTGACAGTTCCCATGGTGACAGTGCCGATGATGACAGTGCTCATGGTGACAGTGCCCATGGTGACAGTGCTCATGGTGACAGTGCTCACGGTGACAGTGCCCTTGGTGATAGTACCCATTGTAATAGTGCTCACGGTAACTGTGCCCATGGTGATATTGCTCACAGTGACACTGCCCATGGTGATAGTGCTCACGGTGATAGTGCTCATGGTGGCAGTTCGCATGGTGACACTGTGTATGTTGAAAGTGCCCATGGTGACAGTGCTCATGGTGACACTGCCCATGGTGACTGTGCTCATGCTGGTGGTGTATATGGTTGGAGTTCCCATGGTGAAATTCCTTATGGTGGCACTGCCCATGACGATAGTGCTCATGGTGACAGTGTCCATGGTGACAGTGCCCATGGTGACAGTGCCCATCGTGACAGTGCCCATGGTGACATTTCCCATGGTGACAGTGCTCATCTTGACAGTGCCCATGGTGACAGTGTCCATGGTGACAGTGCCCATGGTGAGAGTGCCCATGGTGACAGTGTCCAAGGTGACAGTGCTCATGTTGACTGTGCCCACGGTGACAATGCTCATGGTGAGAATTCCAACGGTGACAGTGCTCACCTTGACAGTGTCCATGGTGACAGTTCCCTTGGTGATAATGCTCATGGTGATAGTGCTCATGGTGATAGTGCTCATGGTGACACTGCCCATGGTGAATGTGCTCATGCTGGCGGTGTACATGGTTGGAGATCCCATGGTGAAATTCTTTATGGTGGTAATGCACATGATGATAGTGCTCATGCTGAGAGTGTCCATGGTGACAGTGCCTATGGTGACAGTGCCCATGGTGACATTTCCCATGGTGACAGTGCTCATGGTGAGAGTTCCCATGGTGACAATGCTCATGGTGACTATGCTCATGCTGACAGTGCCCACGGTGAAAATGCTCATGGTGACCGTGCTCACGGTGATAGTGCTCACGGTAATAGTGCTCACGCTGACAGTGCCCTTGGTGATAGTGCTCATGGTAATAGTGATCATGGTGACGGTTCGCATGGTGACAGTGCCCATGTTGAAAGTGCCCATGGTGGCAGTGCTCATGGTGTCACTGCCCATAGTGAATGTGCTCATGCTGGCATTGTCCATGGTTGGAGTTTCTATGGTGAAATTCCTTATGGTGGCACTGCCCATGATGATAGTGTTCATAGTGACAGTGTCCATGGTGACAGTGCCTATGGTGACAGGGTCCATTGTGATAGTGCTCACGGTGATAGTGCCCACAGTGACAGTGCTAATGGTGAGAGTTCCCATGGTGACAGTGCCCATGATGACAGTGCTCATGGTGACAGTGCCCACGATGACAGTGCTCATGGTGACAGTGCCCTTGGTGATACTTCTCACGGTGATAGTGCTCACAGTGATAGTGCTCACGGTGACAGTGCCCTGATGGATAGTGCCCATGGTGACAGTGTCCCTGGTGACCGTGCTCATGGTGACATTTCCCATGGTGAGAGTGCTCATGGTGAGAGTGCTCACTGTGGCAGTGCCAATGGTTACAGTGCTCATGGTGGCAGTGTCCGTGGTGGCAGTTCCTAAGATGACAGTGTCCATGATGACAGAGCCCAGGGTGACAGTGCTCATGGTGACACTGCCCATGGTGACAGTGCACATGGTGACAGTGCCCACGGTGACAGTGCTCATGGTGAGAGTGCTCATGGTGATAGTGCCCATGGTAATAGTGCTCACTCTGACATTTCCCATGGTGATATTGCTCACGGTGACACTGCAAATGGTGTTAGTGCTCACGGTGATAGTGCTCATGGTGACAGTTCCCATGGTGAGAGTGCCCACGGTGACAGTGCTCATGGTGACATTGCCCACAGTGACAGTGCTCATGGTGACAGAGCTCACGGTGACAGTGCCCTTTGGGAGAGTGCTCATGGTGATAGTGCTCATAGTGATAGTGTTCATGGTGACAGTTCGCATGGTGACAGTGCCCATGTTGAAAGTGCCCATGGTGATAGTGCTCACGGTGACACTGCCCATGGTGACTGTGCTCATGCTGGCGGTGTACATGGTTGGAGTTGCCATGGTGAAATTCCTCATGGTGGCACTGCCCATGATGATAGTGCTCATGTTGACTGTGTCCATGGTAACAGTGCCCATGCTGACAGTGCCCATAGTGACATTTCCCATGGTGACAGTGTTCATGGTAAGAGTTACCATGCTGACAGTGCTCATGTTCACAGTGCCCATGGTGACAGTGTCCATGGTCAAGAGTGCCCATGGTGAGAGTGCCCATGTTGAGAGTGCCCATGGTGACAGTGCCCATGGTGACAGTACTCATGGTGACACTTCCCATGATGACAATGCTCCTGGTGACAATGATCATGGTGACAGTGCTCACGGTGACAGTGCTCATGGTGGCAGTGTCCATGGTGACAGTGCTCATGGTGGCAGTTCCCATATTGACGGTGATCATGGTGACAGTGCCCATGGTGACAGTGCCCATGATGACAGTTCCAATGTTGACAGTGTACTTGGGGACAAAGCTCATGGAAACAGTGTCCATGGTGATAGTGCTCCTGGTGACAGTGTCCATGGTTACAGTGCCCATGGTGACAGTTTCCAAGGTGACATTTTCCATGGTGACAGTGCCCATGGTGACAGTGCTCATGGTGACTGTGCCCACGGTGACAATGCTCATGGTGACAATGCTCATGGTGACAGTGTCCATGGTGACAGTGCTCATGGTGACAGTGCCCATGGTGACAGTGCCCATGGTGACAGTGCTCACGGTGATAGTGCCCACAGTGGCAGTGCTCTCGGTGACAGTGCTCATGTTGAACAGTGCTCATGGTGACAGTGCTTATGGTGACAGTGCCCACGGTGACAGTGAAAATGGTGAGAGTGCCCATGGTGACATTTCCCTTGGTGACAGTGCTTATGGTGACAGTGACCATGGTGACACTGGCCATGGTGACAGTGCTCATGGTGAGAGTTCCCATGGTGACAGTGCTCATATTGACAGTGCCCATGGTGACCGTTCCCATGTTGACAGTTCCCATGGTGATAGTCCTCATGGTGACAGTGCTCATGGGGACAGTGCACACGGTGACAGTGCTCACGGTGATAATGCCCATGGTGATATTGCTCATGGTGAGACTGCCCATGGTGATAGTGCTCACGGTGATAGTGCTCATGGTGAGAGTTCCCATGGTGACAGTGCCCACGGTGACAGTGCTCATGGTGACATTGCCCACGGTGACAGTGCTCATGGTGAGAGTTCGCATGGTGATAGTGCCCATGGTGACAGTGCTCATGGTGACACAGCCCATGGTGACTGTTCTAAACCTGCCGATGTACATGGTTGGAGTTCCCATGGTGAAATTCCTCATGGTGGCACTGCCCATGATGATAGTGTTCATGGTGACAGTGTCCATGGTGACAGTGCCTATGGTGACAGTGCCCATTGTGATAGTGCTCACGGTGATAGTGCCCACAGTGACAGTTCTAATGGTGACAGGGCTCACGGTGACAGTGCCCATGGTTATAGTCCTCACGATGATAGTGCTCATGGTGACAGTTCCCATGGTGACAGTTCCCATGGTGACAGTGCTGATGATGACAGTGCTCATGGTGACAGTGCCCATGGTGACAGTGCTCATGGTGACAGTGCTCACGGTGACAGTGCCCTTGGTGAGAGTACCCATTGTAATAGTGCTCACGGTAACTGTGCCCATGGTGATATTGCTCACGGTGACACTGCCCATGGTGATAGTGCTCACGGTGATAGTGCTCATGGTGACAGTTCGCATGGTGACACTGTATATGTTGAAAGTGCCCATGGTGACAGTGCTCATGGTGACACTGCCCATGATGACTGTGCTCATGCTGGTGGTGTACATGGTTGGAGTTCCCATGGTGAAATTCCTTATGGTGGCACTGCCCATGACGATAGTGCTCATGGTGACAGTGTCCATGGTGACAGTGCCCATGGTGACAGTGCCCATGGTGACATTTCCCATGGTGACAGTGCTTATGGTGAGAGTTCCCATGGTGACAGTGCTCATCTTGACAGTGCCCATGGTGACAGTGTCCATGGTGACAGTGCCCATGGTGATAGTGCTCATGGTGATAGTGCTCACGGTGACAGTTCCCTTGGTGATACTGCTCATGGTGATAGTGCTCATGGTGAAAGTGCTCATGGTGACAATTCACATGGTGACAGTGCTCATGATGACAGTGCTCACGGTGACACTGCCCATGTTGATAGTGCTCACAGTGATAGTGCTCATGGTGACAATTCCCATGGTTACAGTGCCCATGGTGACAGTGCTCATGGTGACAGTGCTCACGGTGACAGTGCTCATGGTGACAGTGCTCACAGTGATAGTTCTCTTGGTGACAGCGCCCTTGGTGATAGTGCCCATGGTGATAGTGCTAATGGTGATAGTGCTCATGGTGACAGAGATCATGGTGACAGTGCCTATGGTGACAGTGCCCATGGTGACATTTCCCATGGTAACAGAGCTCATGATGACAGTGTCCATGGTGACAGTGCCCATGTTGAAAGTGCCCATGGTGACATTGCTCATGGTGACACTGCCCATGGTGACTGTGCTCATTCAGGCGGTGTACATGTTTGGAATACCCATGGTGAAATTCCTCATGGTGGCACTGCCCATGGTGACAGTGACCATCGTGAGAGTTCCCATGGTGACAGTGCTCATGGTGACACTGCCCATGGTGACAGGGCCCATGGTGACATTTCCCATGGTGACAGTGCTTATGTTGACAGTGCAGACGATGACCGTGCCCACGGTGACATTTCCTATGGTGACAGTGTTCATCGTGATATTGCTCACGGTGACAGTGCCCATGGTTATAGTCCTCACGGTGATAGTGCTCATGGTGACAGTTCCCATGGTGACAGTGCCCACGGTGACAGTGCTCATGGTGACATGGCCCACTGTGACAGGTCTCATGGTGACACTGCCCATGGTGACAGTGCCCATGATGACATTTCCCATGGTGACAGTGCTTATGTTGACAGTGCACACG
Organism: Balaenoptera borealis; assembly: GCF_965194805.1. Taxonomy (NCBI): domain Eukaryota; kingdom Metazoa; phylum Chordata; class Mammalia; order Artiodactyla; family Balaenopteridae; genus Balaenoptera; species Balaenoptera borealis. The sequence continues at coordinate 97,628 of NW_028123182.1, forward strand.
GTGACAGTGCCCACGGTCACATTTCCCATGGTGACAGTGTTCATGGTGATATTGCTCACAGTGACAGTGCCCATGGTTATAGTCCTCACGGTGATAGTGCTCATGGTGACAGTTCCCATGGTGACAGTGCCCACGGTGACAGTGCTCATAGTGACATTGCCCACGGTGACAGTGCTCATGGTGAGAGTTCGCATGGTGATAGTGCCCATGGTGACAGTGCTCATGGTGACACAGCCCATGGTGACTGTTCTAAACCTGCCGATGTACATGGTTGGAGTTCCCATGGTGAAATTCCTCATGGTGGCACTGCCCATGATGATAGTGTTCATGGTGACAGTGTCCATGGTGACAGTGCCTATGGTGACAGTGCCCATTGTGATAGTGCTCACGGTGATAGTGCCCACAGTGACAGTTCTAATGGTGACAGTGTTCACGGTGACAGTGCCCATGGTTATAGTCCTCACGATGATAGTGCTCATGGTGACAGTTCCCATGGTGACAGTTCCCATGGTGACAGTGCCGATGATGACAGTGCTCATGGTGACAGTGCCCATGGTGACAGTGCTCATGGTGACAGTGCTCACGGTGACAGTGCCCTTGGTGATAGTACCCATTGTAATAGTGCTCACGGTAACTGTGCCCATGGTGATATTGCTCACAGTGACACTGCCCATGGTGATAGTGCTCACGGTGATAGTGCTCATGGTGACAGTTCGCATGGTGACACTGTGTATGTTGAAAGTGCCCATGGTGACAGTGCTCATGGTGACACTGACCATGGTGACTGTGCTCATGCTGGTGGTGTATATGGTTGGAGTTCCCATGGTGAAATTCCTTATGGGGGCACTGCCCATGACGATAGTGCTCATGGTGACAGTGTCCATGGTGACAGTGCCCATGGTGACAGTGCCCATGGTGAGAGTGCCCATGGTGACATTTCCCATGGTGACAGTGCTTATGGTGAGAGTTCCCATGGTGACAGTGCTCATCTTGACAGTGCCCATGGTGACAGTGTCCATGGTGACAGTGCCCATGGTGATAGTGCTCATGGTGATAGTGCTCACGGTGACAGTTCCCTTGGTGATACTGCTCATGGTGATAGTGCTCATGGTGAAAGTGCTCATGGTGACAATTCACATGGTGACAGTGCTCATGATGACAGTGCTCATGGTGACAGTGCTCACGGTGACACTGCCCATGTTGATAGTGCTCACAGTGATAGTGCTCATGGTGACAATTCCCATGGTTACAGTGCCCATGGTGACAGTGCTCATGGTGACAGTGCTCACGGTGACAGTGCTCATGGTGACAGTGCTCACAGTGATAGTTCTCTTGGTGACAGCGCCCTTGGTGATAGTGCCCATGGTGATAGTGCTAATGGTGATAGTGCTCATGGTGACAGAGATCATGGTGACAGTGCCTATGGTGACAGTGCCCATGGTGACATTTCCCATGGTAACAGAGCTCATGATGACAGTGTCCATGGTGACAGTGCCCATGTTGAAAGTGCCCATGGTGACATTGCTCATGGTGACACTGCCCATGGTGACTGTGCTCATTCTGGCGGTGTACATGTTTGGAATTCCCATGGTGAAATTCCTCATGGTGGCACTGCCCATGATGATAGTGCTCATGGTGACAGTGACCATCGTGAGAGTTCCCATGGTGACAGTGCTCATGGTGACACTGCCCATGGTGACAGGGCCCATGGTGACATTTCCCATGGTGACAGTGCTTATGTTGACAGTGCAGACGATGACCGTGCCCACGGTGACATTTCCTATGGTGACAGTGTTCATCGTGATATTGCTCACGGTGACAGTGCCCATGGTTATAGTCCTCACGGTGATAGTGCTCATGGTGACAGTTCCCATGGTGACAGTGCCCACGGTGACAGTGCTCATGGTGACATGGCCCACGGTGACAGGGCTCATGGTGACACTGCCCATGGTGACAGTGCCCATGATGACATTTCCCATGGTGACAGTGCTTATGTTGACAGTGCACACGGTGACAGTGCCCACGGTCACATTTCCCATGGTGACAGTGTTCATGGTGATATTGCTCACAGTGACAGTGCCCATGGTTATAGTCCTCACGGTGATAGTGCTCATGGTGACAGTTCCCATGGTGACAGTGCCCACGGTGACAGTGCTCATGGTGACATTGCCCACGGTGACAGTGCTCATGGTGAGAGTTCGCATGGTGATAGTGCCCATGGTGACAGTGCTCATGGTGACACAGCCCATGGTGACTGTTCTAAACCTGCCGATGTACATGGTTGGAGTTCCCATGGTGAAATTCCTCATGGTGGCACTGCCCATGATGATAGTGTTCATGGTGACAGTGTCCATGGTGACAGTGCCTATGGTGACAGTGCCCATTGTGATAGTGCTCACGGTGATAGTGCCCACAGTGACAGTTCTAATGGTGACAGTGTTCACGGTGACAGTGCCCATGGTTATAGTCCTCACGATGATAGTGCTCATGGTGACAGTTCCCCTGGTGACAGTTCCCATGGTGACAGTGCCGATGATGACAGTGCTCATGGTGACAGTGCCCATGGTGACAGTGCTCATGGTGACAGTGCTCACAGTGACAGTGCCCTTGGTGATAGTACCCATTGTAATAGTGCTCACGGTAACTGTGCCCATGGTGATATTGCTCACAGTGACACTGCCCATGGTGATAGTGCTCACGGTGATAGTGCTCATGGTGACAGTTCGCATGGTGACACTGCGTATGTTGAAAGTGCCCATGGTGACAGTGCTCATGGTGACACTGCCCATGGTGACTGTGCTCATGCTGGTGGTGTATATGGTTGGAGTTCCCATGGTGAAATTCCTTATGGTGGCACTGCCCATGACGATAGTGCTCATGGTGACAGTGTCCATGGTGACAGTGCCCATGGTGACAGTGCCCATCGTGACAGTGCCCATGGTGACATTTCCCATGGTGACAGTGCTCATCTTGACAGTGCCCATGGTGACAGTGTCCATGGTGACAGTGCCCATGGTGAGAGTGCCCATGGTGACAGTGTCCAAGGTGACAGTGCTCATGTCGACTGTGCCCACGGTGACAATGCTCATGGTGAGAATTCCAACGGTGACAGTGCTCACCTTGACAGTGTCCATGGTGACAGTTCCCTTGGTGATAATGCTCATGGTGATAGTGCTCATGGTGATAGTGCTCATGGTGACACTGCCCATGGTGAATGTGCTCATGCTGGCGGTGTACATGGTTGGAGATCCCATGGTGAAATTCTTTATGGTGGTAATGCACATGATGATAGTGCTCATGCTGAGAGTGTCCATGGTGACAGTGCCTATGGTGACAGTGCCCATGGTGACATTTCCCATGGTGACAGTGCTCATGGTGAGAGTTCCCATGGTGACAATGCTCATGGTGACTATGCTCATGGTGACAGTGCCCACGGTGAAAATGCTCATGGTGACCGTGCTCACGGTGATAGTGCTCACGGTAATAGTGCTCACGCTGACAGTGCCCTTGGTGATAGTGCTCATGGTGACGGTTCGCATGGTGACAGTGCCCATGTTGAAAGTGCCCATGGTGGCAGTGCTCATGGTGTCACTGCCCATAGTGAATGTGCTCATGCTGGCATTGTCCATGGTTGGAGTTTCTATGGTGAAATTCCTTATGGTGGCACTGCCCATGATGATAGTGTTCATAGTGACAGTGTCCATGGTGACAGTGCCTATGGTGACAGGGTCCATTGTGATAGTGCTCACGGTGATAGTGCCCACAGTGACAGTGCTAATGGTGAGAGTTCCCATGGTGACAGTGCCCATGATGACAGTGCTCATGGTGACAGTGCCCACGATGACAGTGCTCATGGTGACAGTGCCCTTGGTGATACTTCTCACGGTGATAGTGCTCACAGTGATAGTGCTCACGGTGACAGTGCCCTGATGGATAGTGCCCATGGTGACAGTGTCCCTGGTGACCGTGCTCATGGTGACATTTCCCATGGTGAGAGTGCTCATGGTGAGAGTGCTCACTGTGGCAGTGCCAATGGTTACAGTGCTCATGGTGGCAGTGTCCGTGGTGGCAGTTCCTAAGATGACAGTGTCCATGATGACAGAGCCCAGGGTGACAGTGCTCATGGTGACACTGCCCATGGTGACAGTGCACATGGTGACAGTGCCCACGGTGACAGTGCTCATGGTGAGAGTGCTCATGGTGATAGTGCCCATGGTAATAGTGCTCACTCTGACATTTCCCATGGTGATATTGCTCACGGTGACACTGCAAATGGTGTTAGTGCTCACGGTGATAGTGCTCATGGTGACAGTTCCCATGGTGAGAGTGCCCACGGTGACAGTGCTCATGGTGACATTGCCCACAGTGACAGTGCTCATGGTGACAGAGCTCACGGTGACAGTGCCCTTTGTGAGAGTGCTCATGGTGATAGTGCTCATAGTGATAGTGTTCATGGTGACAGTTCGCATGGTGACAGTGCCCATGTTGAAAGTGCCCATGGTGATAGTGCTCACGGTGACACTGCCCATGGTGACTGTGCTCATGCTGGCGGTGTACATGGTTGGAGTTGCCATGGTGAAATTCCTCATGGTGGCACTGCCCATGATGATAGTGCTCATGTTGACTGTGTCCATGGTAACAGTGCCCATGCTGACAGTGCCCATAGTGACATTTCCCATGGTGACAGTGTTCATGGTAAGAGTTACCATGCTGACAGTGCTCATGTTCACAGTGCCCATGGTGACAGTGTCCATGGTCAAGAGTGCCCATGGTGAGAGTGCCCATGTTGAGAGTGCCCATGGTGACAGTGCCCATGGTGACAGTACTCATGGTGACACTTCCCATGATGACAATGCTCCTGGTGACAATGATCATGGTGACAGTGCTCACGGTGACAGTGCTCATGGTGGCAGTGTCCATGGTGACAGTGCTCATGGTGGCAGTTCCCATATTGACGGTGATCATGGTGACAGTGCCCATGGTGACAGTGCCCATGATGACAGTTCCAATGTTGACAGTGTACTTGGGGACAAAGCTCATGGAAACAGTGTCCATGGTGATAGTGCTCCTGGTGACAGTGTCCATGGTTACAGTGCCCATGGTGACAGTTTCCAAGGTGACATTTTCCATGGTGACAGTGCCCATGGTGACAGTGCTCATGGTGACTGTGCCCACGGTGACAATGCTCATGGTGAGAATTCCAACGGTGACAGTGCTCACCTTGACAGTGTCCATGGTGACAGTTCCCTTGGTGATAATGCTCATGGTGATAGTGCTCATGGTGATAGTGCTCATGGTGACACTGCCCATGGTGAATGTGCTCATGCTGGCGGTGTACATGGTTGGAGATCCCATGGTGAAATTCTTTATGGTGGTAATGCACATGATGATAGTGCTCATGCTGAGAGTGTCCATGGTGACAGTGCCTATGGTGACAGTGCCCATGGTGACATTTCCCATGGTGACAGTGCTCATGGTGAGAGTTCCCATGGTGACAATGCTCATGGTGACTATGCTCATGGTGACAGTGCCCACGGTGAAAATGCTCATGGTGACCGTGCTCACGGTGATAGTGCTCACGGTAATAGTGCTCACGCTGACAGTGCCCTTGGTGATAGTGCTCATGGTGACGGTTCGCATGGTGACAGTGCCCATGTTGAAAGTGCCCATGGTGGCAGTGCTCATGGTGTCACTGCCCATAGTGAATGTGCTCATGCTGGCATTGTCCATGGTTGGAGTTTCTATGGTGAAATTCCTTATGGTGGCACTGCCCATGATGATAGTGTTCATAGTGACAGTGTCCATGGTGACAGTGCCTATGGTGACAGGGTCCATTGTGATAGTGCTCACGGTGATAGTGCCCACAGTGACAGTGCTAATGGTGAGAGTTCCCATGGTGACAGTGCCCATGATGACAGTGCTCATGGTGACAGTGCCCACGATGACAGTGCTCATGGTGACAGTGCCCTTGGTGATACTTCTCACGGTGATAGTGCTCACAGTGATAGTGCTCACGGTGACAGTGCCCTGATGGATAGTGCCCATGGTGACAGTGTCCCTGGTGACCGTGCTCATGGTGACATTTCCCATGGTGAGAGTGCTCATGGTGAGAGTGCTCACTGTGGCAGTGCCAATGGTTACAGTGCTCATGGTGGCAGTGTCCGTGGTGGCAGTTCCTAAGATGACAGTGTCCATGATGACAGAGCCCAGGGTGACAGTGCTCATGGTGACACTGCCCATGGTGACAGTGCACATGGTGACAGTGCCCACGGTGACAGTGCTCATGGTGAGAGTGCTCATGGTGATAGTGCCCATGGTAATAGTGCTCACTCTGACATTTCCCATGGTGATATTGCTCACGGTGACACTGCAAATGGTGTTAGTGCTCACGGTGATAGTGCTCATGGTGACAGTTCCCATGGTGAGAGTGCCCACGGTGACAGTGCTCATGGTGACATTGCCCACAGTGACAGTGCTCATGGTGACAGAGCTCACGGTGACAGTGCCCTTTGTGAGAGTGCTCATGGTGATAGTGCTCATAGTGATAGTGTTCATGGTGACAGTTCGCATGGTGACAGTGCCCATGTTGAAAGTGCCCATGGTGATAGTGCTCACGGTGACACTGCCCATGGTGACTGTGCTCATGCTGGCGGTGTACATGGTTGGAGTTGCCATGGTGAAATTCCTCATGGTGGCACTGCCCATGATGATAGTGCTCATGTTGACTGTGTCCATGGTAACAGTGCCCATGCTGACAGTGCCCATAGTGACATTTCCCATGGTGACAGTGTTCATGGTAAGAGTTACCATGCTGACAGTGCTCATGTTCACAGTGCCCATGGTGACAGTGTCCATGGTCAAGAGTGCCCATGGTGAGAGTGCCCATGTTGAGAGTGCCCATGGTGACAGTGCCCATGGTGACAGTACTCATGGTGACACTTCCCATGATGACAATGCTCCTGGTGACAATGATCATGGTGACAGTGCTCACGGTGACAGTGCTCATGGTGGCAGTGTCCATGGTGACAGTGCTCATGGTGGCAGTTCCCATATTGACGGTGATCATGGTGACAGTGCCCATGGTGACAGTGCCCATGATGACAGTTCCAATGTTGACAGTGTACTTGGGGACAAAGCTCATGGAAACAGTGTCCATGGTGATAGTGCTCCTGGTGACAGTGTCCATGGTTACAGTGCCCATGGTGACAGTTTCCAAGGTGACATTTTCCATGGTGACAGTGCCCATGGTGACAGTGCTCATGGTGACTGTGCCCACGGTGACAATGCTCATGGTGAGAATTCCAACGGTGACAGTGCTCACCTTGACAGTGTCCATGGTGACAGTTCCCTTGGTGATAATGCTCATGGTGATAGTGCTCATGGTGATAGTGCTCATGGTGACACTGCCCATGGTGAATGTGCTCATGCTGGCGGTGTACATGGTTGGAGATCCCATGGTGAAATTCTTTATGGTGGTAATGCACATGATGATAGTGCTCATGCTGAGAGTGTCCATGGTGACAGTGCCTATGGTGACAGTGCCCATGGTGACATTTCCCATGGTGACAGTGCTCATGGTGAGAGTTCCCATGGTGACAATGCTCATGGTGACTATGCTCATGGTGACAGTGCCCACGGTGAAAATGCTCATGGTGACCGTGCTCACGGTGATAGTGCTCACGGTAATAGTGCTCACGCTGACAGTGCCCTTGGTGATAGTGCTCATGGTGACGGTTCGCATGGTGACAGTGCCCATGTTGAAAGTGCCCATGGTGGCAGTGCTCATGGTGTCACTGCCCATAGTGAATGTGCTCATGCTGGCATTGTCCATGGTTGGAGTTTCTATGGTGAAATTCCTTATGGTGGCACTGCCCATGATGATAGTGTTCATAGTGACAGTGTCCATGGTGACAGTGCCTATGGTGACAGGGTCCATTGTGATAGTGCTCACGGTGATAGTGCCCACAGTGACAGTGCTAATGGTGAGAGTTCCCATGGTGACAGTGCCCATGATGACAGTGCTCATGGTGACAGTGCCCACGATGACAGTGCTCATGGTGACAGTGCCCTTGGTGATACTTCTCACGGTGATAGTGCTCACAGTGATAGTGCTCACGGTGACAGTGCCCTGATGGATAGTGCCCATGGTGACAGTGTCCCTGGTGACCGTGCTCATGGTGACATTTCCCATGGTGAGAGTGCTCATGGTGAGAGTGCTCACTGTGGCAGTGCCAATGGTTACAGTGCTCATGGTGGCAGTGTCCGTGGTGGCAGTTCCTAAGATGACAGTGTCCATGATGACAGAGCCCAGGGTGACAGTGCTCATGGTGACACTGCCCATGGTGACAGTGCACATGGTGACAGTGCCCACGGTGACAGTGCTCATGGTGAGAGTGCTCATGGTGATAGTGCCCATGGTAATAGTGCTCACTCTGACATTTCCCATGGTGATATTGCTCACGGTGACACTGCAAATGGTGTTAGTGCTCACGGTGATAGTGCTCATGGTGACAGTTCCCATGGTGAGAGTGCCCACGGTGACAGTGCTCATGGTGACATTGCCCACAGTGACAGTGCTCATGGTGACAGAGCTCACGGTGACAGTGCCCTTTGTGAGAGTGCTCATGGTGATAGTGCTCATAGTGATAGTGTTCATGGTGACAGTTCGCATGGTGACAGTGCCCATGTTGAAAGTGCCCATGGTGATAGTGCTCACGGTGACACTGCCCATGGTGACTGTGCTCATGCTGGCGGTGTACATGGTTGGAGTTGCCATGGTGAAATTCCTCATGGTGGCACTGCCCATGATGATAGTGCTCATGTTGACTGTGTCCATGGTAACAGTGCCCATGCTGACAGTGCCCATAGTGACATTTCCCATGGTGACAGTGTTCATGGTAAGAGTTACCATGCTGACAGTGCTCATGTTCACAGTGCCCATGGTGACAGTGTCCATGGTCAAGAGTGCCCATGGTGAGAGTGCCCATGTTGAGAGTGCCCATGGTGACAGTGCCCATGGTGACAGTACTCATGGTGACACTTCCCATGATGACAATGCTCCTGGTGACAATGATCATGGTGACAGTGCTCACGGTGACAGTGCTCATGGTGGCAGTGTCCATGGTGACAGTGCTCATGGTGGCAGTTCCCATATTGACGGTGATCATGGTGACAGTGCCCATGGTGACAGTGCCCATGATGACAGTTCCAATGTTGACAGTGTACTTGGGGACAAAGCTCATGGAAACAGTGTCCATGGTGATAGTGCTCCTGGTGACAGTGTCCATGGTTACAGTGCCCATGGTGACAGTTTCCAAGGTGACATTTTCCATGGTGACAGTGCCCATGGTGACAGTGCTCATGGTGACTGTGCCCACGGTGACAATGCTCATGGTGAGAATTCCAACGGTCACAGTGCTCACCTTGACAGTGTCCATGGTGACAGTTCCCTTGGTGATAATGCTCATGGTGATAGTGCTCATGGTGATAGTGCTCATGGTGACACTGCCCATGGTGAATGTGCTCATGCTGGCGGTGTACATGGTTGGAGATCCCATGGTGAAATTCTTTATGGTGGTAATGCACATGATGATAGTGCTCATGCTGAGAGTGTCCATGGTGACAGTGCCTATGGTGACAGTGCCCATGGTGACATTTCCCATGGTGACAGTGCTCATGGTGAGAGTTCCCATGGTGACAATGCTCATGGTGACTATGCTCATGGTGACAGTGCCCACGGTGAAAATGCTCATGGTGACCGTGCTCACGGTGATAGTGCTCACGGTAATAGTGCTCACGCTGACAGTGCCCTTGGTGATAGTGCTCATGGTGACGGTTCGCATGGTGACAGTGCCCATGTTGAAAGTGCCCATGGTGGCAGTGCTCATGGTGTCACTGCCCATAGTGAATGTGCTCATGCTGGCATTGTCCATGGTTGGAGTTTCTATGGTGAAATTCCTTATGGTGGCACTGCCCATGACGATAGTGTTCATAGTGACAGTGTCCATGGTGACAGTGCCTATGGTGACAGGGTCCATTGTGATAGTGCTCACGGTGATAGTGCCCACAGTGACAGTGCTAATGGTGAGAGTTCCCATGGTGACAGTGCCCATGATGACAGTGCTCATGGTGACAGTGCCCACGATGACAGTGCTCATGGTGACAGTGCCCTTGGTGATACTTCTCACGGTGATAGTGCTCACAGTGATAGTGCTCACGGTGACAGTGCCCTGATGGATAGTGCCCATGGTGACAGTGTCCCTGGTGACCGTGCTCATGGTGACATTTCCCATGGTGAGAGTGCTCATGGTGAGAGTGCTCACTGTGGCAGTGCCAATGGTTACAGTGCTCATGGTGGCAGTGTCCGTGGTGGCAGTTCCTAAGATGACAGTGTCCATGATGACAGAGCCCAGGGTGACAGTGCTCATGGTGACACTGCCCATGGTGACAGTGCACATGGTGACAGTGCCCACGGTGACAGTGCTCATGGTGAGAGTGCTCATGGTGATAGTGCCCATGGTAATAGTGCTCACTCTGACATTTCCCATGGTGATATTGCTCACGGTGACACTGCAAATGGTGTTAGTGCTCACGGTGATAGTGCTCATGGTGACAGTTCCCATGGTGAGAGTGCCCACGGTGACAGTGCTCATGGTGACATTGCCCACAGTGACAGTGCTCATGGTGACAGAGCTCACGGTGACAGTGCCCTTTGTGAGAGTGCTCATGGTGATAGTGCTCATAGTGATAGTGTTCATGGTGACAGTTCGCATGGTGACAGTGCCCATGTTGAAAGTGCCCATGGTGATAGTGCTCACGGTGACACTGCCCATGGTGACTGTGCTCATGCTGGCGGTGTACATGGTTGGAGTTGCCATGGTGAAATTCCTCATGGTGGCACTGCCCATGATGATAGTGCTCATGTTGACTGTGTCCATGGTAACAGTGCCCATGCTGACAGTGCCCATAGTGACATTTCCCATGGTGACAGTGTTCATGGTAAGAGTTACCATGCTGACAGTGCTCATGTTCACAGTGCCCATGGTGACAGTGTCCATGGTCAAGAGTGCCCATGGTGAGAGTGCCCATGTTGAGAGTGCCCATGGTGACAGTGCCCATGGTGACAGTACTCATGGTGACACTTCCCATGATGACAATGCTCCTGGTGACAATGATCATGGTGACAGTGCTCACGGTGACAGTGCTCATGGTGGCAGTGTCCATGGTGACAGTGCTCATGGTGGCAGTTCCCATATTGACGGTGATCATGGTGACAGTGCCCATGGTGACAGTGCCCATGATGACAGTTCCAATGTTGACAGTGTACTTGGGGACAAAGCTCATGGAAACAGTGTCCATGGTGATAGTGCTCCTGGTGACAGTGTCCATGGTTACAGTGCCCATGGTGACAGTTTCCAAGGTGACATTTTCCATGGTGACAGTGCCCATGGTGACAGTGCTCATGGTGACAGTGCTCATGGGGACAGCGCACATGATGACATTGCTCACGGTGATAATGCCCATGGTGATATTGCTCATGGTGAGACTGCCCATGGTGATAGTGCTCACGGTGATAGTGCTCATGGTGAGAGTTCCCATGGTGACAGTGCCCATAGTGACAGTGCTCATGGTGACAGTACCAACGGTGACAGTGCTCATGGTGACAATTCTCAGGGTGATAGTGCTCACGATGATAGTGCTCACGGTGACAGTTCCCTTGGTGATAGTGCTCATGGTGATAGTGCCCATGGTGACACTGCCCATGGTGATATTGCTCACGGTGACACTGCCCATGGTAATAGTGCTCATGGTGATAGTGCTCACGTTGACAGTGTCTTTGGTGATAGTGCTCATGGTGACACTGCCCATGGTGACAGTTCGCATGCTGATAGTGCCCATGTTGAAAGTTCCCATGGTGACAGTGCTCATGGTGATAATGCCCATGGTGACTGTGCTCATGCTGGCGGTGTACAGGGTTGGTGTTCCCATGTTGAAATTCCTCATGGTGGCACTGCCCATGATGATAGTGTTCCTGGTGACAGTGTCCATGGTGACAGTGCTCATGGTTACAGTGCCCATGGTGAACAGTGCTCACGGTGAAAGTGCCTACAGTGGCAGTGCTCTAGGTGACAGTGCCCATGTTGAACAGTGCTCATGGTGACAGTGCTTATGGTGACAGTGCCCACGGTGACAGTGCAAATGGTGAGAGTTCCCATGCTGACATTTCCCTTGGTGACAGTGCTTAAGGTGACAGTGGCCATAGTGACACTGGCCATGGTGACAGTGCTCATAGTGAGAGTTCCCATGGTGACAGTGCCCATGGTGACAGTGCTCATGGTGATAGTGCTCATGGTGACAGTGCTCATGGGGACAGTGCACGCGGTGACAGTGCCCACGGTGACAGTGCTCACGGTTATAGTGCTCATGGTGATATTGCCCATGGTAATAGTGCTCATGTTGACAGTGCCCATGGTGATATTGCTCATGGTGACACTGCCCATGGTGATAGTGCGCACGGTGATAGTGCTCATGGTGACAGTTCCCATGATGACAGTGCCCATAGTGACAGTGCTCATGGTGACAGTACCGACGGTGACAGTGCTCAGGGTGATAGTGCTCACGATGATAGTGCTCACGATGACAGTTCCCTTGGTGATAGTGCTCATGGTGATAGTGCCCATGGTGACACTGCCCATGGTGATATTGCTCACGGTGACACTGCCCATGGTAATAGTGCTCATGGTGAGAGTGCTCACGTTGACAGTGCCTTTGGTGATAGTGCTCATGGTGACACTGCCCATGGTGACAGTTCGCATGCTGATACTGCCCATGTTGAAAGATCCTGTGGTGACAGTGCTCATGGTGACAATGCCCATGGTGACTATGCTCATGCTGGTGGTGTACAGGGTTGGTGTTCCCATGTTGAAATTCCTCACGGTGGCACAGCCCATGATGATACTGTTCATGGTGACAGTGCCAATGGTGACAGTGCTCATGGTGAAACTGCCCATGGTGACATTTCGCACGGTGACAGTGCCCATGTTGAAAGTGCCCATGGTGACAGTGACCATGGTGACATTTCCCATGTTGACAGTGTTCATAGTGAGAGTGTCCATGATGACATTTCCCATGGTGAGAGTGCCCATGGTGACAGTGTCCATGGTGATTGTGCTCATGGTGACACTGCCCATGGTGATATTGCTCATGGTGACACTGCCCACGGTGATAGTGCTCATGGTGACATTTTCCATGGTGAGAGTGCTCATGTTGACATTGCTCATGGTGACATTGTCCATGGTGACAGTGCCCATGGTGACTGTGCTCTTGCTAAGAGTTCCCATGAGGACAGTACCCATAGTGACAGTACCCATGGCGACAGTGTCCATGGTGACAGTGCCAATGGTTACAGTGCTCATGGTTGCACTGCCCAAGATGATAGTGCTCATGGTGACAGTGCCCATTGTGATAGTGCTCACGGTGATAGTACCCACAGTGACAGTTCTAATGGTGACAGTTCCCATGGTGACAGTGCCCATGATGACAGTGCTCATGGTGACAGTGCCCACGGTGACAGTGCTCATGGTGACACTGCTCATGGTAACAATGCCCTTGGTGATAGTACCCATGTTAATAGTGCTCACGGTGATAGTGCCCATGGTGACATTTCCTATGGTGACAGTGCTCACGATGACAGTGCACACGGTGACAGTGTTTATGGTGATATTGCTCACGGTGACACTGCCCATGGTTAGAATGCTCACGGTGATAGTGCTCATGGTGACAGTGCTCATTGTGACATTGCCCACGGTGACAGTGCTCATGGTGAGAGTTCGCATGGTGACAGTGCCCATGGTGACAGTGCTCATGGTGACACAGCCCATGGTGATAGTGCCCATAGTGATAGTGCCCATGGTGACATTTCCCATGGTGACAGTGCTCATGGTGAGAGTTCCTATGCTGACTGTGCTCATGTTGACAGTGACCATGGTGACAGTGCCCACGGTGACAGTGCTCATGGTGATAGTGCTCAACGCGATAGTGCCCATGGTAATAGCGCTAATGGTGACACTGCCCATGTTGATATTGCTCACGCTGACACTGCCCATGGTGATAGTGCTCACGGAGTTAGTGCTCATTGTGACAGTTCCCATGGTGACAGTGGCCACGTTGACTGTGCTCATAGTGACACTGCCCATGGTGATAGTGCCCATAGTGATAGTGCCCATGGTGATATTTCCCATGGTGACAGTGCTCATGGTGAGAGTTCCCATGGTGACAGTGCCGATGATGACAGTGCTCAGGGTGACAGTGCCCACGGTGACAGTGCTCATGGTAACAGTGCTCACGGTGACAGTGTCCTTGGTGACAGTGCTCACGGTGACAGTGCCCTTGGTGATAGTACCCATGGTAATAATGCTCATGGTGACAGTGCCCATGGTGACAGTGCCCATGGTGATAGTGCTCATGGTGATAGTGCTCATGGTGAGAGTTCCCATGGTGACAGGGCACATGGTGACAGTTCCCATGGTGACAGTGCTCACGGTGACAGTGCTCACTGTGGCAGTGCCAATGGTTACATTGCTCATGGTGGCTGTGTCCATGGTGGCAGTTCCCAAGATGACAGTGCTCATGGTGACATTTCCCATGGTAACAGAGCTCATGATGACAGTGTCCATGGTGACAGTGCCCATGGTGACAGTAGCCATGTTGAAAGTGTCCATGGTGACAGTGCTCATGGTGACATTGCCCACGGTGACAGTGATAATGGTGACAGTGCTCACGTTGATAGTGCTCATGGTGATAGTGCTCACAGTGACAGTGCCCTTGGTGATAGTGCCCATGGTAATAGGGCTCACGGTGACAGTGCCCATGGTGATAGTGCTCACGGTGATAGTGCTGACAGTGATAGTGCTCACGGTGACAGTGCCCTGGTGGATAGTGCCCATGGTGACAGTGTCCCTGGTGACCGTGCTCATGGTGACATTTCCCATGGTGAGAGTGCTCATGGTGAGAGTGCTCACTGTGGCAGTGCCAATGGTTACAGTGCTCATGGTGGCAGTGTCCGTGGTGGCAGTTCCTAAGATGACAGTGTCCATGATGACAGAGCCCAGGGTGACAGTGCTCATGGTGACACTGCCCATGGTGACAGTGCACACGGTGACAGTGCCCACGGTGACAGTGCTCATGGTGAGAGTGCTCATGGTGATAGTGCCCATGGTAATAGTGCTCACTCTGACATTTCCCATGGTGATATTGCTCACGGTGACACTGCAAATGGTGTTAGTGCTCACGGTGATAGTGCTCATGGTGACAGTTCCCATGGTGAGAGTGCCCACGGTGACAGTGCTCATGGTGACATTGCCCACAGTGACAGTGCTCATGGTGACAGAGCTCACGGTGACAGTGCCCTTTGTGAGAGTGCTCATGGTGATAGTGCTCATAGTGATAGTGTTCATGGTGACAGTTCGCATGGTGACAGTGCCCATGTTGAAAGTGCCCATGGTGATAGTGCTCACGGTGACACTGCCCATGGTGACTGTGCTCATGCTGGCGGTGTACATGGTTGGAGTTGCCATGGTGAAATTCCTCATGGTGGCACTGCCCATGATGATAGTGCTCATGTTGACTGTGTCCATGGTAACAGTGCCCATGCTGACAGTGCCCATAGTGACATTTCCCATGGTGACAGTGTTCATGGTAAGAGATACCATGGTGACAGTGCTCATGTTCACAGTGCCCATGGTGACAGTGTCCATGGTCAAGAGTGCCCATGGTGAGAGTGCCCATGTTGAGAGTGCCCATGGTGACAGTGCCCATGGTGACAGTACTCATGGTGACACTTCCCATAATGACAATGCTCCTGGTGACAATGATCATGGTGACAGTGCTCACGGTGACAGTGCTCATGGTGGCAGTGTCCATGGTGACAGTGCTCATGGTGGCAGTTCCCATATTGACGGTGATCATGGTGACAGTGCCCATGGTGACAGTGCCCATGATGACAGTTCCAATGTTGACAGTGTACTTGGGGATAATGCTCATGGAAACAGTGTCCATGGTGATAGTGCTCCTGGTGACAGTGTCCATGGTTACAGTGCCCATGGTGACAGTTTCCAAGGTGACATTTTCCATGGTGACAGTGCCCATGGTGACAGTGCCCATGGTGAATGTTCCCATGGTGACAGTGCTCAAGGTGACAATGCTCATGGTGACAGTGTCCATGGTGACAGTGCCCATGGTGACAGTGCCCATGGTGACAGTGCTCACGGTGATAGTGCCCACAGTGGCAGTGCTCTCGGTGACAGTGCTCATGTTGAACAGTGCTCATGGGGACAGTGCTTATGGTGAGAGTGCCCACGGTGACAGTGAAAATGGTGAGAGTAGCCATGGTGACATTTCCCTTGGTGACAGTGCTTATGGTGACAGTGACCATGGTGACACTGGCCATGGTGACAGTGCTCATGGTGAGAGTTCCCATGGTGACAGTGCTCATATTGACAGTGCCCATGGTGACCATTCCCATGTTGACAGTTCCCATGGTGATAGTCCTCATGGTGACAGTGCTCATGGGGACAGTGCACACGGTGACAGTGCTCACGGTGATAATGCCCATGGTGATATTGCTCATGGTGAGACTGCCCATGGTGATAGTGCTCACGGTGATAGTGCTCATGGTGAGAGTTCCCATGGTGACAGTGCCCACGGTGACAGTGCTCATGGTGACATTGCCCACGGTGACAGTGCTCATGGTGAGAGTTCGCATGGTGATAGTGCCCATGGTGACAGTGCTCATGGTGACACAGCCCATGGTGACTGTTCTAAACCTGCCGATGTACATGGTTGGAGTTCCCATGGTGAAATTCCTCATGGTGGCACTGCCCATGATGATAGTGTTCATGGTGACAGTGTCCATGGTGACAGTGCCTATGGTGACAGTGCCCATTGTGATAGTGCTCACGGTGATAGTGCCCACAGTGACAGTTCTAATGGTGACAGGGCTCACGGTGACAGTGCCCATGGTTATAGTCCTCACGATGATAGTGCTCATGGTGACAGTTCCCATGGTGACAGTTCCCATGGTGACAGTGCCGATGATGACAGTGCTCATGGTGACAGTGCCCATGGTGACAGTGCTCATGGTGACAGTGCTCACGGTGACAGTGCCCTTGGTGATAGTACCCATTGTAATAGTGCTCACGGTAACTGTGCCCATGGTGATATTGCTCACGGTGACACTGCCCATGGTGATAGTGCTCACGGTGATAGTGCTCATGGTGACAGTTCGCATGGTGACACTGTGTATGTTGAAAGTGCCCATGGTGACAGTGCTCATGGTGACACTGCCCATGGTGACTGTGCTCATGCTGGTGGTGTATATGGTTGGAGTTCCCATGGTGAAATTCCTTATGGTGGCACTGCCCATGACGATAGTGCTCATGGTGACAGTGCCCATGGTGACAGTGCCCATGGTGACAGTGCCCATGGTGACATTTCCCATGGTGACAGTGCTTATGGTGAGAGTTCCCATGGTGACAGTGCTCATCTTGACAGTGCCCATGGTGACAGTGTCCATGGTGACCGTGCCCATGCTGAGAGTGCTCATGGTGATAGTGCTCACGGTGACAGTTCCCTTGGTGATACTGCTCATGGTGATAGTGCTCATGGTGAAAGTGCTCATGGTGACAATTCACCTGGTGACAGTGCTCATGATGACAGTGCTCATGGTGACAGTGCTCACGGTGACACTGCCCATGTTGATAGTGCTCACAGTGATAGTGCTCATGGTGACAATTCCCATGGTTACAGTGCCCATGGTGACAGTGCTCATGGTGACAGTGCTCACGGTGACAGTGCTCATGGTGACAGTGCTCACAGTGATAGTTCTCTTGGTGACAGCGCCCTTCGTGATAGTGCCCATGGTGATAGTGCTAATGGTGATAGTGCTCATGGTGACAGAGATCATGGTGACAGTGCCTATGGTGACAGTGCCCATGGTGACATTTCCCATGGTAACAGAGCTCATGATGACAGTGTCCATGGTGACAGTGCCCATGTTGAAAGTGCCCATGGTGACATTGCTCATGGTGACACTGCCCATGGTGACTGTGCTCATTCTGGCGGTGTACATGTTTGGAATTCCCATGGTGAAATTCCTCATGGTGGCACTGCCCATGATGATAGTGCTCATGGTGACAGTGACCATCGTGAGAGTTCCCATGGTGACAGTGCTCATGGTGACACTGCCCATGGTGACAGGGCCCATGGTGACATTTCCCATGGTGACAGTGCTTGTGTTGACAGTGCAGACGATGACCGTGCCCACGGTGACATTTCCTATGGTGACAGTGTTCATCGTGATATTGCTCACGGTGACAGTGCCCATGGTTATAGTCCTCACGGTGATAGTGCTCATGGTGACAGTTCCCATGGTGACAGTGCCCACGGTGACAGTGCTCATGGTGACATGGCCCACGGTGACAGGGCTCATGGTGACACTGCCCATGGTGACAGTGCCCATGATGACATTTCCCATGGTGACAGTGCTTATGTTGACAGTGCACACGGTGACAGTGCCCACGGTCACATTTCCCATGGTGACAGTGTTCATGGTGATATTGCTCACAGTGACAGTGCCCATGGTTATAGTCCTCACGGTGATAGTGCTCATGGTGACAGTTCCCATGGTGACAGTGCCCACGGTGACAGTGCTCATAGTGACATTGCCCACGGTGACAGTGCTCATGGTGAGAGTTCGCATGGTGATAGTGCCCATGGTGACAGTGCTCTTGGTGACACAGCCCATGGTGACTGTTCTAAACCTGCCGATGTACATGGTTGGAGTTCCCATGGTGAAATTCCTCATGGTGGCACTGCCCATGATGATAGTGTTCATGGTGACAGTGTCCATGGTGACAGTGCCTATGGTGACAGTGCCCATTGTGATAGTGCTCACGGTGATAGTGCCCACAGTGACAGTTCTAATGGTGACAGTGTTCACGGTGACAGTGCCCATGGTTATAGTCCTCACGATGATAGTGCTCATGGTGACAGTTCCCATGGTGACAGTTCCCATGGTGACAGTGCCGATGATGACAGTGCTCATGGTGACAGTGCCCATGGTGACAGTGCTCATGGTGACAGTGCTCACGGTGACAGTGCCCTTGGTGATAGTACCCATTGTAATAGTGCTCACGGTAACTGTGCCCATGGTGATATTGCTCACAGTGACACTGCCCATGGTGATAGTGCTCACGGTGATAGTGCTCATGGTGGCAGTTCGCATGGTGACACTGTGTATGTTGAAAGTGCCCATGGTGACAGTGCTCATGGTGACACTGCCCATGGTGACTGTGCTCATGCTGGTGGTGTATATGGTTGGAGTTCCCATGGTGAAATTCCTTATGGTGGCACTGCCCATGACGATAGTGCTCATGGTGACAGTGTCCATGGTGACAGTGCCCATGGTGACAGTGCCCATCGTGACAGTGCCCATGGTGACATTTCCCATGGTGACAGTGCTCATCTTGACAGTGCCCATGGTGACAGTGTCCATGGTGACAGTGCCTATGGTGACAGTGCCCATTGTGATAGTGCTCACGGTGATAGTGCCCACAGTGACAGTTCTAATGGTGACAGTGTTCACGGTGACAGTGCCCATGGTTATAGTCCTCACGATGATAGTGCTCATGGTGACAGTTCCCCTGGTGACAGTTCCCATGGTGACAGTGCCGATGATGACAGTGCTCATGGTGACAGTGCCCATGGTGACAGTGCTCATGGTGACAGTGCTCACGGTGAGAGTGCTCATCTTGACAGTGCCCATGGTGACAGTGTCCATGGTGACAGTGCCCATGGTGAGAGTGCCCATGGTGACAGTGTCCAAGGTGACAGTGCTCATGTTGACTGTGCCCACGGTGACAATGCTCATGGTGAGAATTCCAACGGTGACAGTGCTCACCTTGACAGTGTCCATGGTGACAGTTCCCTTGGTGATAATGCTCATGGTGATAGTGCTCATGGTGACACTGCCCATGGTGAATGTGCTCATGCTGGCGGTGTACATGGTTGGAGATCCCATGGTGAAATTCTTTATGGTGGTAATGCACATGATGATAGTGCTCATGCTGAGAGTGTCCATGGTGACAGTGCCTATGGTGACAGTGCCCATGGTGACATTTCCCATGGTGACAGTGCTCATGGTGAGAGTTCCCATGGTGACAATGCTCATGGTGACTATGCTCATGGTGACAGTGCCCACGGTGAAAATGCTCATGGTGACCGTGCTCACGGTGATAGTGCTCACGGTAATAGTGCTCACGCTGACAGTGCCCTTGGTGATAGTGCTCATGGTAATAGTGATCATGGTGACGGTTCGCATGGTGACAGTGCCCATGTTGAAAGTGCCCATGGTGGCAGTGCTCATGGTGTCACTGCCCATAGTGAATGTGCTCATGCTGGCATTGTCCATGGTTGGAGTTTCTATGGTGAAATTCCTTATGGTGGCACTGCCCATGATGATAGTGTTCATAGTGACAGTGTCCATGGTGACAGTGCCTATGGTGACAGGGTCCATTGTGATAGTGCTCACGGTGATAGTGCCCACAGTGACAGTGCTAATGGTGAGAGTTCCCATGGTGACAGTGCCCATGATGACAGTGCTCATGGTGACAGTGCCCACGATGACAGTGCTCATGGTGACAGTGCCCTTGGTGATACTTCTCACGGTGATAGTGCTCACAGTGATAGTGCTCACGGTGACAGTGCCCTGGTGGATAGTGCCCATGGTGACAGTGTCCCTGGTGACCGTGCTCATGGTGACATTTCCCATGGTGAGAGTGCTCATGGTGAGAGTGCTCACTGTGGCAGTGCCAATGGTTACAGTGCTCATGGTGGCAGTGTCCGTGGTGGCAGTTCCTAAGATGACAGTGTCCATGATGACAGAGCCCAGGGTGACAGTGCTCATGGTGACACTGCCCATGGTGACAGTGCACATGGTGACAGTGCCCACGGTGACAGTGCTCATGGTGAGAGTGCTCATGGTGATAGTGCCCATGGTAATAGTGCTCACTCTGACATTTCCCATGGTGATATTGCTCACGGTGACACTGCAAATGGTGTTAGTGCTCACGGTGATAGTGCTCATGGTGACAGTTCCCATGGTGAGAGTGCCCACGGTGACAGTGCTCATGGTGACATTGCCCACAGTGACAGTGCTCATGGTGACAGAGCTCACGGTGACAGTGCCCTTTGTGAGAGTGCTCATGGTGATAGTGCTCATAGTGATAGTGTTCATGGTGACAGTTCGCATGGTGACAGTGCCCATGTTGAAAGTGCCCATGGTGATAGTGCTCACGGTGACACTGCCCATGGTGACTGTGCTCATGCTGGCGGTGTACATGGTTGGAGTTGCCATGGTGAAATTCCTCATGGTGGCACTGCCCATGATGATAGTGCTCATGTTGACTGTGTCCATGGTAACAGTGCCCATGCTGACAGTGCCCATAGTGACATTTCCCATGGTGACAGTGTTCATGGTAAGAGTTACCATGCTGACAGTGCTCATGTTCACAGTGCCCATGGTGACAGTGTCCATGGTCAAGAGTGCCCATGGTGAGAGTGCCCATGTTGAGAGTGCCCATGGTGACAGTGCCCATGGTGACAGTACTCATGGTGACACTTCCCATGATGACAATGCTCCTGGTGACAATGATCATGGTGACAGTGCTCACGGTGACAGTGCTCATGGTGGCAGTGTCCATGGTGACAGTGCTCATGGTGGCAGTTCCCATATTGACGGTGATCATGGTGACAGTGCCCATGGTGACAGTGCCCATGATGACAGTTCCAATGTTGACAGTGTACTTGGGGACAAAGCTCATGGAAACAGTGTCCATGGTGATAGTGCTCCTGGTGACAGTGTCCATGGTTACAGTGCCCATGGTGACAGTTTCCAAGGTGACATTTTCCATGGTGACAGTGCCCATGGTGACAGTGCTCATGGTGACTGTGCCCACGGTGACAATGCTCATGGTGAGAATTCCAACGGTGACAGTGCTCACCTTGACAGTGTCCATGGTGACAGTTCCCTTGGTGATAATGCTCATGGTGATAGTGCTCATGGTGATAGTGCTCATGGTGACACTGCCCATGGTGAATGTGCTCATGCTGGCGGTGTACATGGTTGGAGATCCCATGGTGAAATTCTTTATGGTGGTAATGCACATGATGATAGTGCTCATGCTGAGAGTGTCCATGGTGACAGTGCCTATGGTGACAGTGCCCATGGTGACATTTCCCATGGTGACAGTGCTCATGGTGAGAGTTCCCATGGTGACAATGCTCATGGTGACTATGCTCATGGTGACAGTGCCCACGGTGAAAATGCTCATGGTGACCGTGCTCACGGTGATAGTGCTCACGGTAATAGTGCTCACGCTGACAGTGCCCTTGGTGATAGTGCTCATGGTGACGGTTCGCATGGTGACAGTGCCCATGTTGAAAGTGCCCATGGTGGCAGTGCTCATGGTGTCACTGCCCATAGTGAATGTGCTCATGCTGGCATTGTCCATGGTTGGAGTTTCTATGGTGAAATTCCTTATGGTGGCACTGCCCATGATGATAGTGTTCATAGTGACAGTGTCCATGGTGACAGTGCCTATGGTGACAGGGTCCATTGTGATAGTGCTCACGGTGATAGTGCCCACAGTGACAGTGCTAATGGTGAGAGTTCCCATGGTGACAGTGCCCATGATGACAGTGCTCATGGTGACAGTGCCCACGATGACAGTGCTCATGGTGACAGTGCCCTTGGTGATACTTCTCACGGTGATAGTGCTCACAGTGATAGTGCTCACGGTGACAGTGCCCTGATGGATAGTGCCCATGGTGACAGTGTCCCTGGTGACCGTGCTCATGGTGACATTTCCCATGGTGAGAGTGCTCATGGTGAGAGTGCTCACTGTGGCAGTGCCAATGGTTACAGTGCTCATGGTGGCAGTGTCCGTGGTGGCAGTTCCTAAGATGACAGTGTCCATGATGACAGAGCCCAGGGTGACAGTGCTCATGGTGACACTGCCCATGGTGACAGTGCACATGGTGACAGTGCCCACGGTGACAGTGCTCATGGTGAGAGTGCTCATGGTGATAGTGCCCATGGTAATAGTGCTCACTCTGACATTTCCCATGGTGATATTGCTCACGGTGACACTGCAAATGGTGTTAGTGCTCACGGTGATAGTGCTCATGGTGACAGTTCCCATGGTGAGAGTGCCCACGGTGACAGTGCTCATGGTGACATTGCCCACAGTGACAGTGCTCATGGTGACAGAGCTCACGGTGACAGTGCCCTTTGTGAGAGTGCTCATGGTGATAGTGCTCATAGTGATAGTGTTCATGGTGACAGTTCGCATGGTGACAGTGCCCATGTTGAAAGTGCCCATGGTGATAGTGCTCACGGTGACACTGCCCATGGTGACTGTGCTCATGCTGGCGGTGTACATGGTTGGAGTTGCCATGGTGAAATTCCTCATGGTGGCACTGCCCATGATGATAGTGCTCATGTTGACTGTGTCCATGGTAACAGTGCCCATGCTGACAGTGCCCATAGTGACATTTCCCATGGTGACAGTGTTCATGGTAAGAGTTACCATGCTGACAGTGCTCATGTTCACAGTGCCCATGGTGACAGTGTCCATGGTCAAGAGTGCCCATGGTGAGAGTGCCCATGTTGAGAGTGCCCATGGTGACAGTGCCCATGGTGACAGTACTCATGGTGACACTTCCCATGATGACAATGCTCCTGGTGACAATGATCATGGTGACAGTGCTCACGGTGACAGTGCTCATGGTGGCAGTGTCCATGGTGACAGTGCTCATGGTGGCAGTTCCCATATTGACGGTGATCATGGTGACAGTGCCCATGGTGACAGTGCCCATGATGACAGTTCCAATGTTGACAGTGTACTTGGGGACAAAGCTCATGGAAACAGTGTCCATGGTGATAGTGCTCCTGGTGACAGTGTCCATGGTTACAGTGCCCATGGTGACAGTTTCCAAGGTGACATTTTCCATGGTGACAGTGCCCATGGTGACAGTGCTCATGGTGACTGTGCCCACGGTGACAATGCTCATGGTGAGAATTCCAACGGTGACAGTGCTCACCTTGACAGTGTCCATGGTGACAGTTCCCTTGGTGATAATGCTCATGGTGATAGTGCTCATGATGATAGTGCTCATGGTGACACTGCCCATGGTGAATGTGCTCATGCTGGCGGTGTACATGGTTGGAGATCCCATGGTGAAATTCTTTATGGTGGTAATGCACATGATGATAGTGCTCATGCTGAGAGTGTCCATGGTGACAGTGCCTATGGTGACAGTGCCCATGGTGACATTTCCCATGGTGACAGTGCTCATGGTGAGAGTTCCCATGGTGACAATGCTCATGGTGACTATGCTCATGGTGACAGTGCCCACGGTGAAAATGCTCATGGTGACCGTGCTCACGGTGATAGTGCTCACGGTAATAGTGCTCACGCTGACAGTGCCCTTGGTGATAGTGCTCATGGTGACGGTTCGCATGGTGACAGTGCCCATGTTGAAAGTGCCCATGGTGGCAGTGCTCATGGTGTCACTGCCCATAGTGAATGTGCTCATGCTGGCATTGTCCATGGTTGGAGTTTCTATGGTGAAATTCCTTATGGTGGCACTGCCCATGATGATAGTGTTCATAGTGACAGTGTCCATGGTGACAGTGCCTATGGTGACAGGGTCCATTGTGATAGTGCTCACGGTGATAGTGCCCACAGTGACAGTGCTAATGGTGAGAGTTCCCATGGTGACAGTGCCCATGATGACAGTGCTCATGGTGACAGTGCCCACGATGACAGTGCTCATGGTGACAGTGCCCTTGGTGATACTTCTCACGGTGATAGTGCTCACAGTGATAGTGCTCACGGTGACAGTGCCCTGATGGATAGTGCCCATGGTGACAGTGTCCCTGGTGACCGTGCTCATGGTGACATTTCCCATGGTGAGAGTGCTCATGGTGAGAGTGCTCACTGTGGCAGTGCCAATGGTTACAGTGCTCATGGTGGCAGTGTCCGTGGTGGCAGTTCCTAAGATGACAGTGTCCATGATGACAGAGCCCAGGGTGACAGTGCTCATGGTGACACTGCCCATGGTGACAGTGCACATGGTGACAGTGCCCACGGTGACAGTGCTCATGGTGAGAGTGCTCATGGTGATAGTGCCCATGGTAATAGTGCTCACTCTGACATTTCCCATGGTGATATTGCTCACGGTGACACTGCAAATGGTGTTAGTGCTCACGGTGATAGTGCTCATGGTGACAGTTCCCATGGTGAGAGTGCCCACGGTGACAGTGCTCATGGTGACATTGCCCACAGTGACAGTGCTCATGGTGACAGAGCTCACGGTGACAGTGCCCTTTGTGAGAGTGCTCATGGTGATAGTGCTCATAGTGATAGTGTTCATGGTGACAGTTCGCATGGTGACAGTGCCCATGTTGAAAGTGCCCATGGTGATAGTGCTCACGGTGACACTGCCCATGGTGACTGTGCTCATGCTGGCGGTGTACATGGTTGGAGTTGCCATGGTGAAATTCCTCATGGTGGCACTGCCCATGATGATAGTGCTCATGTTGACTGTGTCCATGGTAACAGTGCCCATGCTGACAGTGCCCATAGTGACATTTCCCATGGTGACAGTGTTCATGGTAAGAGTTACCATGCTGACAGTGCTCATGTTCACAGTGCCCATGGTGACAGTGTCCATGGTCAAGAGTGCCCATGGTGAGAGTGCCCATGTTGAGAGTGCCCATGGTGACAGTGCCCATGGTGACAGTACTCATGGTGACACTTCCCATGATGACAATGCTCCTGGTGACAATGATCATGGTGACAGTGCTCACGGTGACAGTGCTCATGGTGGCAGTGTCCATGGTGACAGTGCTCATGGTGGCAGTTCCCATATTGACGGTGATCATGGTGACAGTGCCCATGGTGACAGTGCCCATGATGACAGTTCCAATGTTGACAGTGTACTTGGGGACAAAGCTCATGGAAACAGTGTCCATGGTGATAGTGCTCCTGGTGACAGTGTCCATGGTTACAGTGCCCATGGTGACAGTTTCCAAGGTGACATTTTCCATGGTGACAGTGCCCATGGTGACAGTGCTCATGGTGACTGTGCCCACGGTGACAATGCTCATGGTGAGAATTCCAACGGTGACAGTGCTCACCTTGACAGTGTCCATGGTGACAGTTCCCTTGGTGATAATGCTCATGGTGATAGTGCTCATGGTGATAGTGCTCATGGTGACACTGCCCATGGTGAATGTGCTCATGCTGGCGGTGTACATGGTTGGAGATCCCATGGTGAAATTCTTTATGGTGGTAATGCACATGATGATAGTGCTCATGCTGAGAGTGTCCATGGTGACAGTGCCTATGGTGACAGTGCCCATGGTGACATTTCCCATGGTGACAGTGCTCATGGTGAGAGTTCCCATGGTGACAATGCTCATGGTGACTATGCTCATGGTGACAGTGCCCAGGGTGAAAATGCTCATGGTGACCGTGCTCACGGTGATAGTGCTCACGGTAATAGTGCTCACGCTGACAGTGCCCTTGGTGATAGTGCTCATGGTGACGGTTCGCATGGTGACAGTGCCCATGTTGAAAGTGCCCATGGTGGCAGTGCTCATGGTGTCACTGCCCATAGTGAATGTGCTCATGCTGGCATTGTCCATGGTTGGAGTTTCTATGGTGAAATTCCTTATGGTGGCACTGCCCATGATGATAGTGTTCATAGTGACAGTGTCCATGGTGACAGTGCCTATGGTGACAGGGTCCATTGTGATAGTGCTCATGGTGATAGTGCCCACAGTGACAGTGCTAATGGTGAGAGTTCCCATGGTGACAGTGCCCATGATGACAGTGCTCATGGTGACAGTGCCCACGATGACAGTGCTCATGGTGACAGTGCCCTTGGTGATACTTCTCACGGTGATAGTGCTCACAGTGATAGTGCTCACGGTGACAGTGCCCTGATGGATAGTGCCCATGGTGACAGTGTCCCTGGTGACCGTGCTCATGGTGACATTTCCCATGGTGAGAGTGCTCATGGTGAGAGTGCTCACTGTGGCAGTGCCAATGGTTACAGTGCTCATGGTGGCAGTGTCCGTGGTGGCAGTTCCTAAGATGACAGTGTCCATGATGACAGAGCCCAGGGTGACAGTGCTCATGGTGACACTGCCCATGGTGACAGTGCACATGGTGACAGTGCCCACGGTGACAGTGCTCATGGTGAGAGTGCTCATGGTGATAGTGCCCATGGTAATAGTGCTCACTCTGACATTTCCCATGGTGATATTGCTCACGGTGACACTGCAAATGGTGTTAGTGCTCACGGTGATAGTGCTCATGGTGACAGTTCCCATGGTGAGAGTGCCCACGGTGACAGTGCTCATGGTGACATTGCCCACAGTGACAGTGCTCATGGTGACAGAGCTCACGGTGACAGTGCCCTTTGGGAGAGTGCTCATGGTGATAGTGCTCATAGTGATAGTGTTCATGGTGACAGTTCGCATGGTGACAGTGCCCATGTTGAAAGTGCCCATGGTGATAGTGCTCACGGTGACACTGCCCATGGTGACTGTGCTCATGCTGGCGGTGTACATGGTTGGAGTTGCCATGGTGAAATTCCTCATGGTGGCACTGCCCATGATGATAGTGCTCATGTTGACTGTGTCCATGGTAACAGTGCCCATGCTGACAGTGCCCATAGTGACATTTCCCATGGTGACAGTGTTCATGGTAAGAGTTACCATGCTGACAGTGCTCATGTTCACAGTGCCCATGGTGACAGTGTCCATGGTCAAGAGTGCCCATGGTGAGAGTGCCCATGTTGAGAGTGCCCATGGTGACAGTGCCCATGGTGACAGTACTCATGGTGACACTTCCCATGATGACAATGCTCCTGGTGACAATGATCATGGTGACAGTGCTCATGGTGGCAGTGTCCATGGTGACAGTGCTCATGGTGGCAGTTCCCATATTGACGGTGATCATGGTGACAGTGCCCATGGTGACAGTGCCCATGATGACAGTTCCAATGTTGACAGTGTACTTGGGGACAAAGCTCATGGAAACAGTGTCCATGGTGATAGTGCTCCTGGTGACAGTGTCCATGGTTACAGTGCCCATGGTGACAGTTTCCAAGGTGACATTTTCCATGGTGACAGTGCCCATGGTGACAGTGCTCATGGTGACTGTGCCCACGGTGACAATGCTCATGGTGAGAATTCCAACGGTGACAGTGCTCACCTTGACAGTGTCCATGGTGACAGTTCCCTTGGTGATAATGCTCATGGTGATAGTGCTCATGGTGATAGTGCTCATGGTGACACTGCCCATGGTGAATGTGCTCATGCTGGCGGTGTACATGGTTGGAGATCCCATGGTGAAATTCTTTATGGTGGTAATGCACATGATGATAGTGCTCATGCTGAGAGTGTCCATGGTGACAGTGCCTATGGTGACAGTGCCCATGGTGACATTTCCCATGGTGACAGTGCTCATGGTGAGAGTTCCCATGGTGACAATGCTCATGGTGACTATGCTCATGGTGACAGTGCCCACGGTGAAAATGCTCATGGTGACCGTGCTCACGGTGATAGTGCTCACGGTAATAGTGCTCACGCTGACAGTGCCCTTGGTGATAGTGCTCATGGTGACGGTTCGCATGGTGACAGTGCCCATGTTGAAAGTGCCCATGGTGGCAGTGCTCATGGTGTCACTGCCCATAGTGAATGTGCTCATGCTGGCATTGTCCATGGTTGGAGTTTCTATGGTGAAATTCCTTATGGTGGCACTGCCCATGATGATAGTGTTCATAGTGACAGTGTCCATGGTGACAGTGCCTATGGTGACAGGGTCCATTGTGATAGTGCTCACGGTGATAGTGCCCACAGTGACAGTGCTAATGGTGAGAGTTCCCATGGTGACAGTGCCCATGATGACAGTGCTCATGGTGACAGTGCCCACGATGACAGTGCTCATGGTGACAGTGCCCTTGGTGATACTTCTCACGGTGATAGTGCTCACAGTGATAGTGCTCACGGTGACAGTGCCCTGATGGATAGTGCCCATGGTGACAGTGTCCCTGGTGACCGTGCTCATGGTGACATTTCCCATGGTGAGAGTGCTCATGGTGAGAGTGCTCACTGTGGCAGTGCCAATGGTTACAGTGCTCATGGTGGCAGTGTCCGTGGTGGCAGTTCCTAAGATGACAGTGTCCATGATGACAGAGCCCAGGGTGACAGTGCTCATGGTGACACTGCCCATGGTGACAGTGCACATGGTGACAGTGCCCACGGTGACAGTGCTCATGGTGAGAGTGCTCATGGTGATAGTGCCCATGGTAATAGTGCTCACTCTGACATTTCCCATGGTGATATTGCTCACGGTGACACTGCAAATGGTGTTAGTGCTCACGGTGATAGTGCTCATGGTGACAGTTCCCATGGTGAGAGTGCCCACGGTGACAGTGCTCATGGTGACATTGCCCACAGTGACAGTGCTCATGGTGACAGAGCTCACGGTGACAGTGCCCTTTGTGAGAGTGCTCATGGTGATAGTGCTCATAGTGATAGTGTTCATGGTGACAGTTCGCATGGTGACAGTGCCCATGTTGAAAGTGCCCATGGTGATAGTGCTCACGGTGACACTGCCCATGGTGACTGTGCTCATGCTGGCGGTGTACATGGTTGGAGTTGCCATGGTGAAATTCCTCATGGTGGCACTGCCCATGATGATAGTGCTCATGTTGACTGTGTCCATGGTAACAGTGCCCATGCTGACAGTGCCCATAGTGACATTTCCCATGGTGACAGTGTTCATGGTAAGAGTTACCATGCTGACAGTGCTCATGTTCACAGTGCCCATGGTGACAGTGTCCATGGTCAAGAGTGCCCATGGTGAGAGTGCCCATGTTGAGAGTGCCCATGGTGACAGTGCCCATGGTGACAGTACTCATGGTGACACTTCCCATGATGACAATGCTCCTGGTGACAATGATCATGGTGACAGTGCTCACGGTGACAGTGCTCATGGTGGCAGTGTCCATGGTGACAGTGCTCATGGTGGCAGTTCCCATATTGACGGTGATCATGGTGACAGTGCCCATGGTGACAGTGCCCATGATGACAGTTCCAATGTTGACAGTGTACTTGGGGACAAAGCTCATGGAAACAGTGTCCATGGTGATAGTGCTCCTGGTGACAGTGTCCATGGTTACAGTGCCCATGGTGACAGTTTCCAAGGTGACATTTTCCATGGTGACAGTGCCCATGGTGACAGTGCTCATGGTGACTGTGCCCACGGTGACAATGCTCATGGTGAGAATTCCAACGGTGACAGTGCTCACCTTGACAGTGTCCATGGTGACAGTTCCCTTGGTGATAATGCTCATGGTGATAGTGCTCATGGTGATAGTGCTCATGGTGACACTGCCCATGGTGAATGTGCTCATGCTGGCGGTGTACATGGTTGGAGATCCCATGGTGAAATTCTTTATGGTGGTAATGCACATGATGATAGTGCTCATGCTGAGAGTGTCCATGGTGACAGTGCCTATGGTGACAGTGCCCATGGTGACATTTCCCATGGTGACAGTGCTCATGGTGAGAGTTCCCATGGTGACAATGCTCATGGTGACTATGCTCATGGTGACAGTGCCCACGGTGAAAATGCTCATGGTGACCGTGCTCACGGTGATAGTGCTCACGGTAATAGTGCTCACGCTGACAGTGCCCTTGGTGATAGTGCTCATGGTGACGGTTCGCATGGTGACAGTGCCCATGTTGAAAGTGCCCATGGTGGCAGTGCTCATGGTGTCACTGCCCATAGTGAATGTGCTCATGCTGGCATTGTCCATGGTTGGAGTTTCTATGGTGAAATTCCTTATGGTGGCACTGCCCATGATGATAGTGTTCATAGTGACAGTGTCCATGGTGACAGTGCCTATGGTGACAGGGTCCATTGTGATAGTGCTCACGGTGATAGTGCCCACAGTGACAGTGCTAATGGTGAGAGTTCCCATGGTGACAGTGCCCATGATGACAGTGCTCATGGTGACAGTGCCCACGATGACAGTGCTCATGGTGACAGTGCCCTTGGTGATACTTCTCACGGTGATAGTGCTCACAGTGATAGTGCTCACGGTGACAGTGCCCTGATGGATAGTGCCCATGGTGACAGTGTCCCTGGTGACCGTGCTCATGGTGACATTTCCCATGGTGAGAGTGCTCATGGTGAGAGTGCTCACTGTGGCAGTGCCAATGGTTACAGTGCTCATGGTGGCAGTGTCCGTGGTGGCAGTTCCTAAGATGACAGTGTCCATGATGACAGAGCCCAGGGTGACAGTGCTCATGGTGACACTGCCCATGGTGACAGTGCACATGGTGACAGTGCCCACGGTGACAGTGCTCATGGTGAGAGTGCTCATGGTGATAGTGCCCATGGTAATAGTGCTCACTCTGACATTTCCCATGGTGATATTGCTCACGGTGACACTGCAAATGGTGTTAGTGCTCACGGTGATAGTGCTCATGGTGACAGTTCCCATGGTGAGAGTGCCCACGGTGACAGTGCTCATGGTGACATTGCCCACAGTGACAGTGCTCATGGTGACAGAGCTCACGGTGACAGTGCCCTTTGGGAGAGTGCTCATGGTGATAGTGCTCATAGTGATAGTGTTCATGGTGACAGTTCGCATGGTGACAGTGCCCATGTTGAAAGTGCCCATGGTGATAGTGCTCACGGTGACACTGCCCATGGTGACTGTGCTCATGCTGGCGGTGTACATGGTTGGAGTTGCCATGGTGAAATTCCTCATGGTGGCACTGCCCATGATGATAGTGCTCATGTTGACTGTGTCCATGGTAACAGTGCCCATGCTGACAGTGCCCATAGTGACATTTCCCATGGTGACAGTGTTCATGGTAAGAGTTACCATGCTGACAGTGCCCATGGTGACAGTGTCCATGGTCAAGAGTGCCCATGGTGAGAGTGCCCATGTTGAGAGTGCCCATGGTGACAGTGCCCATGGTGACAGTACTCATGGTGACACTTCCCATGATGACAATGCTCCTGGTGACAATGATCATGGTGACAGTGCTCACGGTGACAGTGCTCATGGTGGCAGTGTCCATGGTGACAGTGCTCATGGTGGCAGTTCCCATATTGACGGTGATCATGGTGACAGTGCCCATGGTGACAGTGCCCATGATGACAGTTCCAATGTTGACAGTGTACTTGGGGACAAAGCTCATGGAAACAGTGTCCATGGTGATAGTGCTCCTGGTGACAGTGTCCATGGTTACAGTGCCCATGGTGACAGTTTCCAAGGTGACATTTTCCATGGTGACAGTGCCCATGGTGACAGTGCTCATGGTGACAGTGCTCATGGGGACAGCGCACACGATGACATTGCTCACGGTGATAATGCCCATGGTGATATTGCTCATGGTGAGACTGCCCATGGTGATAGTGCTCACGGTGATAGTGCTCATGGTGAGAGTTCCCATGGTGACAGTGCCCATAGTGACAGTGCTCATGGTGACAGTACCGACGGTGACAGTGCTCATGGTGACAATTCTCAGGGTGATAGTGCTCACGATGATAGTGCTCACGGTGACAGTTCCCTTGGTGATAGTGCTCATGGTGATAGTGCCCATGGTGACACTGCCCATGGTGATATTGCTCACGGTGACACTGCCCATGGTAATAGTGCTCATGGTGATAGTGCTCACGTTGACAGTGTCTTTGGTGATAGTGCTCATGGTGACACTGCCCATGGTGACAGTTCGCATGCTGATAGTGCCCATGTTGAAAGTTCCCATGGTGACAGTGCTCATGGTGATAATGCCCATGGTGACTGTGCTCATGCTGGCGGTGTACAGGGTTGGTGTTCCCATGTTGAAATTCCTCATGGTGGCACTGCCCATGATGATAGTGTTCCTGGTGACAGTGTCCATGGTGACAGTGCTCATGGTTACAGTGCCCATGGTGAACAGTGCTCACGGTGAAAGTGCCTACAGTGGCAGTGCTCTAGGTGACAGTGCCCATGTTGAACAGTGCTCATGGTGACAGTGCTTATGGTGACAGTGCCCACGGTGACAGTGCAAATGGTGAGAGTTCCCATGCTGACATTTCCCTTGGTGACAGTGCTTAAGGTGACAGTGGCCATAGTGACACTGGCCATGGTGACAGTGCTCATAGTGAGAGTTCCCATGGTGACAGTGCCCATGGTGACAGTGCTCATGGTGATAGTGCTCATGGTGACAGTGCTCATGGGGACAGTGCACGCGGTGACAGTGCCCACGGTGACAGTGCTCACGGTTATAGTGCTCATGGTGATATTGCCCATGGTAATAGTGCTCATGTTGACAGTGCCCATGGTGATATTGCTCATGGTGAGAGTTCCCATGGTGACAGTGCTCATATTGACAGTGCCCATGGTGACCATTCCCATGTTGACAGTTCCCATGGTGATAGTCCTCATGGTGACAGTGCTCATGGGGACAGTGCACACGGTGACAGTGCTCACGGTGATAATGCCCATGGTGATATTGCTCATGGTGAGACTGCCCATGGTGATAGTGCTCACGGTGATAGTGCTCATGGTGAGAGTTCCCATGGTGACAGTGCCCACGGTGACAGTGCTCATGGTGACATTGCCCACGGTGACAGTGCTCATGGTGAGAGTTCGCATGGTGATAGTGCCCATGGTGACAGTGCTCATGGTGACATTTCCCATGGTAACAGAGCTCATGATGACAGTGTCCATGGTGACAGTGCCCATGGTGACAGTAGCCATGTTGAAAGTGTCCATGGTGACAGTGCTCATGGTGACATTGCCCACGGTGACAGTGATCATGGTGACAGTGCTCACGTTGATAGTGCTCACAGTGACAGTGCCCTTGGTGATAGTGCCCATGGTAATAGGGCTCACGGTGACAGTGCCCATGGTGATAGTGCTCACGGTGATAGTGCTGACAGTGATAGTGCTCACGGTGACAGTGCCCTGGTGGATAGTGCCCATGGTGACAGTGTCCCTGGTGACCGTGCTCATGGTGACATTTCCCATGGTGAGAGTGCTCATGGTGAGAGTGCTCACTGTGGCAGTGCCAATGGTTACAGTGCTCATGGTGGCAGTGTCCGTGGTGGCAGTTCCTAAGATGACAGTGTCCATGATGACAGAGCCCAGGGTGACAGTGCTCATGGTGACACTGCCCATGGTGACAGTGCCCACGGTGACAGTGCTCATGGTGAGAGTGCTCATGGTGATAGTGCCCATGGTAATAGTGCTCACTCTGACATTTCCCATGGTGATATTGCTCACGGTGACACTGCAAATGGTGTTAGTGCTCACGGTGATAGTGCTCATGGTGACAGTTCCCATGGTGAGAGTGCCCACGGTGACAGTGCTCATGGTGACATTGCCCACAGTGACAGTGCTCATGGTGACAGAGCTCACGGTGACAGTGCCCTTTGGGAGAGTGCTCATGGTGATAGTGCTCATAGTGATAGTGTTCATGGTGACAGTTCGCATGGTGACAGTGCCCATGTTGAAAGTGCCCATGGTGATAGTGCTCACGGTGACACTGCCCATGGTGACTGTGCTCATGCTGGCGGTGTACATGGTTGGAGTTGCCATGGTGAAATTCCTCATGGTGGCACTGCCCATGATGATAGTGCTCATGTTGACTGTGTCCATGGTAACAGTGCCCATGCTGACAGTGCCCATAGTGACATTTCCCATGGTGACAGTGTTCATGGTAAGAGTTACCATGGTGACAGTGCCCATGGTGACAGTGTCCATGGTCAAGAGTGCCCATGGTGAGAGTGCCCATGTTGAGAGTGCCCATGGTGACAGTGTCCATGGTGATTGTGCTCATGGTGACACTGCCCATGGTGATATTGCTCATGGTGACACTGCCCACGGTGATAGTGCTCATGGTGACATTTTCCATGGTGAGAGTGCTCATGTTGACATTGCTCATGGTGACATTGTCCATGGTGACAGTGCCCATGGTGACTGTGCTCTTGCTAAGAGTTCCCATGAGGACAGTACCCATAGTGACAGTACCCATGGCGACAGTGTCCATGGTGACAGTGCCAATGGTTACAGTGCTCATGGTTGCACTGCCCAAGATGATAGTGCTCATGGTGACAGTGCCCATTGTGATAGTGCTCACGGTGATAGTACCCACAGTGACAGTTCTAATGGTGACAGTTCCCATGGTGACAGTGCCCATGATGACAGTGCTCATGGTGACAGTGCCCACGGTGACAGTGCTCATGGTGACACTGCTCATGGTAACAATGCCCTTGGTGATAGTACCCATGTTAATAGTGCTCACGGTGATAGTGCCCATGGTGACATTTCCTATGGTGACAGTGCTCACGATGACAGTGCACACGGTGACAGTGTTTATGGTGATATTGCTCACGGTGACACTGCCCATGGTTAGAATGCTCACGGTGATAGTGCTCATGGTGACAGTGCTCATTGTGACATTGCCCACGGTGACAGTGCTCATGGTGAGAGTTCGCATGGTGACAGTGCCCATGGTGACAGTGCTCATGGTGACACAGCCCATGGTGATAGTGCCCATAGTGATAGTGCCCATGGTGACATTTCCCATGGTGACAGTGCTCATGGTGAGAGTTCCTATGCTGACTGTGCTCATGTTGACAGTGACCATGGTGACAGTGCCCACGGTGACAGTGCTCATGGTGATAGTGCTCAACGCGATAGTGCCCATGGTAATAGCGCTAATGGTGCCACTGCCCATGTTGATATTGCTCACGCTGACACTGCCCATGGTGATAGTGCTCACGGAGTTAGTGCTCATTGTGACAGTTCCCATGGTGACAGTGGCCACGTTGATTGTGCTCATAGTGACACTGCCCATGGTGATAGTGCCCATAGTGATAGTGCCCATGGTGATATTTCCCATGGTGACAGTGCTCATGGTGAGAGTTCCCATGGTGACAGTGCCGATGATGACAGTGCTCAGGGTGACAGTGCCCACGGTGACAGTGCTCATGGTAACAGTGCTCACGTTGACAGTGTCCTTGGTGACAGTGCTCACGGTGACAGTGCCCTTGGTGATAGTACCCATGGTAATAATGCTCATGGTGACAGTGCTCATGGTGACAGTGCTCACGGTGACACTGCCCATGTTGATAGTGCTCACAGTGATAGTGCTCATGGTGACAATTCCCATGGTTACAGTGCCCATGGTGACAGTGCTCATGGTGACAGTGCTCACGGTGACAGTGCTCATGGTGACAGTGCTCACAGTGATAGTTCTCTTGGTGACAGCGCCCTTCGTGATAGTGCCCATGGTGATAGTGCTAATGGTGATAGTGCTCATGGTGACAGAGATCATGGTGACAGTGCCTATGGTGACAGTGCCCATGGTGACATTTCCCATGGTAACAGAGCTCATGATGACAGTGTCCATGGTGACAGTGCCCATGTTGAAAGTGCCCATGGTGACATTGCTCATGGTGACACTGCCCATGGTGACTGTGCTCATTCTGGCGGTGTACATGTTTGGAATTCCCATGGTGAAATTCCTCATGGTGGCACTGCCCATGATGATAGTGCTCATGGTGACAGTGACCATCGTGAGAGTTCCCATGGTGACAGTGCTCAGGGTGACACTGCCCATGGTGACAGGGCCCATGGTGACATTTCCCATGGTGACAGTGCTTATGTTGACAGTGCAGACGATGACCGTGCCCACGGTGACATTTCCTATGGTGACAGTGTTCATCGTGATATTGCTCACGGTGACAGTGCCCATGGTTATAGTCCTCACGGTGATAGTGCTCATGGTGACAGTTCCCATGGTGACAGTGCCCACGGTGACAGTGCTCATGGTGACATGGCCCACTGTGACAGGGCTCATGGTGACACTGCCCATGGTGACAGTGCCCATGATGACATTTCCCATGGTGACAGTGCTTATGTTGACAGTGCACACGGTGACAGTGCCCACGGTCACATTTCCCATGGTGACAGTGTTCATGGTGATATTGCTCACAGTGACAGTGCCCATGGTTATAGTCCTCACGGTGATAGTGCTCATGGTGACAGTTCCCATGGTGACAGTGCCCACGGTGACAGTGCTCATAGTGACATTGCCCACGGTGACAGTGCTCATGGTGAGAGTTCGCATGGTGATAGTGCCCATGGTGACAGTGCTCTTGGTGACACAGCCCATGGTGACTGTTCTAAACCTGCCGATGTACATGGTTGGAGTTCCCATGGTGAAATTCCTCATGGTGGCACTGCCCATGATGATAGTGTTCATGGTGACAGTGTCCATGGTGACAGTGCCTATGGTGACAGTGCCCATTGTGATAGTGCTCACGGTGATAGTGCCCACAGTGACAGTTCTAATGGTGACAGTGTTCACGGTGACAGTGCCCATGGTTATAGTCCTCACGATGATAGTGCTCATGGTGACAGTTCCCATGGTGACAGTTCCCATGGTGACAGTGCCGATGATGACAGTGCTCATGGTGACAGTGCCCATGGTGACAGTGCTCATGGTGACGGTGCTCACGGTGACAGTGCCCTTGGTGATAGTACCCATTGTAATAGTGCTCACGGTAACTGTGCCCATGGTGATATTGCTCACAGTGACACTGCCCATGGTGATAGTGCTCACGGTGATAGTGCTCATGGTGGCAGTTCGCATGGTGACACTGTGTATGTTGAAAGTGCCCATGGTGACAGTGCTCATGGTGACACTGCCCATGGTGACTGTGCTCATGCTGGTGGTGTATATGGTTGGAGTTCCCATGGTGAAATTCCTTATGGTGGCACTGCCCATGACGATAGTGCTCATGGTGACAGTGTCCATGGTGACAGTGCCCATGGTGACAGTGCCCATCGTGACAGTGCCCATGGTGACATTTCCCATGGTGACAGTGCTCATCTTGACAGTGCCCATGGTGACAGTGTCCATGGTGACAGTGCCCATGGTGAGAGTGCCCATGGTGACAGTGTCCAAGGTGACAGTGCTCATGTTGACTGTGCCCACGGTGACAATGCTCATGGTGAGAATTCCAACGGTGACAGTGCTCACCTTGACAGTGTCCATGGTGACAGTTCCCTTGGTGATAATGCTCATGGTGATAGTGCTCATGGTGATAGTGCTCATGGTGACACTGCCCATGGTGAATGTGCTCATGCTGGCGGTGTACATGGTTGGAGATCCCATGGTGAAATTCTTTATGGTGGTAATGCACATGATGATAGTGCTCATGCTGAGAGTGTCCATGGTGACAGTGCCTATGGTGACAGTGCCCATGGTGACATTTCCCATGGTGACAGTGCTCATGGTGAGAGTTCCCATGGTGACAATGCTCATGGTGACTATGCTCATGGTGACAGTGCCCACGGTGAAAATGCTCATGGTGACCGTGCTCACGGTGATAGTGCTCACGGTAATAGTGCTCACGCTGACAGTGCCCTTGGTGATAGTGCTCATGGTAATAGTGATCATGGTGACGGTTCGCATGGTGACAGTGCCCATGTTGAAAGTGCCCATGGTGGCAGTGCTCATGGTGTCACTGCCCATAGTGAATGTGCTCATGCTGGCATTGTCCATGGTTGGAGTTTCTATGGTGAAATTCCTTATGGTGGCACTGCCCATGATGATAGTGTTCATAGTGACAGTGTCCATGGTGACAGTGCCTATGGTGACAGGGTCCATTGTGATAGTGCTCACGGTGATAGTGCCCACAGTGACAGTGCTAATGGTGAGAGTTCCCATGGTGACAGTGCCCATGATGACAGTGCTCATGGTGACAGTGCCCACGATGACAGTGCTCATGGTGACAGTGCCCTTGGTGATACTTCTCACGGTGATAGTGCTCACAGTGATAGTGCTCACGGTGACAGTGCCCTGATGGATAGTGCCCATGGTGACAGTGTCCCTGGTGACCGTGCTCATGGTGACATTTCCCATGGTGAGAGTGCTCATGGTGAGAGTGCTCACTGTGGCAGTGCCAATGGTTACAGTGCTCATGGTGGCAGTGTCCGTGGTGGCAGTTCCTAAGATGACAGTGTCCATGATGACAGAGCCCAGGGTGACAGTGCTCATGGTGACACTGCCCATGGTGACAGTGCACATGGTGACAGTGCCCACGGTGACAGTGCTCATGGTGAGAGTGCTCATGGTGATAGTGCCCATGGTAATAGTGCTCACTCTGACATTTCCCATGGTGATATTGCTCACGGTGACACTGCAAATGGTGTTAGTGCTCACGGTGATAGTGCTCATGGTGACAGTTCCCATGGTGAGAGTGCCCACGGTGACAGTGCTCATGGTGACATTGCCCACAGTGACAGTGCTCATGGTGACAGAGCTCACGGTGACAGTGCCCTTTGTGAGAGTGCTCATGGTGATAGTGCTCATAGTGATAGTGTTCATGGTGACAGTTCGCATGGTGACAGTGCCCATGTTGAAAGTGCCCATGGTGATAGTGCTCACGGTGACACTGCCCATGGTGACTGTGCTCATGCTGGCGGTGTACATGGTTGGAGTTGCCATGGTGAAATTCCTCATGGTGGCACTGCCCATGATGATAGTGCTCATGTTGACTGTGTCCATGGTAACAGTGCCCATGCTGACAGTGCCCATAGTGACATTTCCCATGGTGACAGTGTTCATGGTAAGAG
The DNA here is from genome assembly GCF_965194805.1 of Balaenoptera borealis. Taxonomy (NCBI): domain Eukaryota; kingdom Metazoa; phylum Chordata; class Mammalia; order Artiodactyla; family Balaenopteridae; genus Balaenoptera; species Balaenoptera borealis. Next base: position 137,417 of record NW_028123182.1, read on the forward strand.
TTACCATGGTGACAGTGCTCATGTTCACAGTGCCCATGGTGACAGTGTCCATGGTCAAGAGTGCCCATGGTGAGAGTGCCCATGTTGAGAGTGCCCATGGTGACAGTGCCCATGGCGACAGTACTCATGGTGACACTTCCCATGATGACAATGCTCCTGGTGACAATGATCATGGTGACAGTGCTCACGGTGACAGTGCTCATGGTGGCAGTGTCCATGGTGACAGTGCTCATGGTGGCAGTTCCCATATTGACGGTGATCATGGTGACAGTGCCCATGGTGACAGTGCCCATGATGACAGTTCCAATGTTGACAGTGTACTTGGGGACAAAGCTCATGGAAACAGTGTCCATGGTGATAGTGCTCCTGGTGACAGTGTCCATGGTTACAGTGCCCATGGTGACAGTTTCCAAGGTGACATTTTCCATGGTGACAGTGCCCATGGTGACAGTGCTCATGGTGACTGTGCCCACGGTGACAATGCTCATGGTGACAATGCTCATGGTGACAGTGTCCATGGTGACAGTGCTCATGGTGACAGTGCCCATGGTGACAGTGCCCATGGTGACAGTGCTCACGGTGATAGTGCCCACAGTGGCAGTGCTCTCGGTGACAGTGCTCATGTTGAACAGTGCTCATGGTGACAGTGCTTATGGTGACAGTGCCCACGGTGACAGTGAAAATGGTGAGAGTGCCCATGGTGACATTTCCCTTGGTGACAGTGCTTATGGTGACAGTGACCATGGTGACACTGGCCATGGTGACAGTGCTCATGGTGAGAGTTCCCATGGTGACAGTGCTCATATTGACAGTGCCCATGGTGAACGTTCCCATGTTGACAGTTCCCATGGTGATAGTCCTCATGGTGACAGTGCTCATGGGGACAGTGCACACGGTGACAGTGCTCACGGTGATAATGCCCATGGTGATATTGCTCATGGTGAGACAGCCCATGGTGATAGTGCTCACGGTGATAGTGCTCATGGTGAGAGTTCCCATGGTGACAGTGCCCACGGTGACAGTGCTCATGGTGACATTGCCCACGGTGACAGTGCTCATGGTGAGAGTTCGCATGGTGATAGTGCCCATGGTGACAGTGCTCATGGTAACAGTGCTCACGGTGACAGTGTCCTTGGTGACAGTGCTCACGGTGACAGTGCCCTTGGTGATAGTACCCATGGTAATAATGCTCATGGTGACAGTGCCCTTGGTGACAGTGCCCATGGTGATAGTGCTCATGGTGATAGTGCTCATGGTGAGAGTTCCCATGGTGACAGGGCACATGGTGACAGTTCCCATGGTGACAGTGCTCACGGTGACAGTGCTCACTGTGGCAGTGCCAATGGTTACATTGCTCATGGTGGCTGTGTCCATGGTGGCAGTTCCCAAGATGACAGTGCTCATGGTGACATTCCCCATGGTAACAGAGCTCATGATGACAGTGTCCATGGTGACAGTGCCCATGGTGACAGTAGCCATGTTGAAAGTGTCCATGGTGACAGTGCTCATGGTGACATTGCCCACGGTGACAGTGATAATGGTGACAGTGCTCACGTTGATAGTGCTCATGGTGATAGTGCTCACAGTGACAGTGCCCTTGGTGATAGTGCCCATGGTAATAGGGCTCACGGTGACAGTGCCCATGGTGATAGTGCTCACGGTGATAGTGCTGACAGTGATAGTGCTCACGGTGACAGTGCCCTGGTGGATAGTGCCCATGGTGACAGTGTCCCTGGTGACCGTGCTCATGGTGACATTTCCCATGGTGAGAGTGCTCATGGTGAGAGTGCTCACTGTGGCAGTGCCAATGGTTACAGTGCTCATGGTGGCAGTGTCCGTGGTGGCAGTTCCTAAGATGACAGTGTCCATGATGACAGAGCCCAGGGTGACAGTGCTCATGGTGACACTGCCCATGGTGACAGTGCACACGGTGACAGTGCCCACGGTGACAGTGCTCATGGTGAGAGTGCTCATGGTGATAGTGCCCATGGTAATAGTGCTCACTCTGACATTTCCCATGGTGATATTGCTCACGGTGACACTGCAAATGGTGTTAGTGCTCACGGTGATAGTGCTCATGGTGACAGTTCCCATGGTGAGAGTGCCCACGGTGACAGTGCTCATGGTGACATTGCCCACAGTGACAGTGCTCATGGTGACAGAGCTCACGGTGACAGTGCCCTTTGTGAGACTGCTCATGGTGATAGTGCTCATAGTGATAGTGTTCATGGTGACAGTTCGCATGGTGACAGTGCCCATGTTGAAAGTGCCCATGGTGATAGTGCTCACGGTGACACTGCCCATGGTGACTGTGCTCATGCTGGCGGTGTACATGGTTGGAGTTGCCATGGTGAAATTCCTCATGGTGGCACTGCCCATGATGATAGTGCTCATGTTGACTGTGTCCATGGTAACAGTGCCCATGCTGACAGTGCCCATAGTGACATTTCCCATGGTGACAGTGTTCATGGTAAGAGATACCATGGTGACAGTGCTCATGTTCACAGTGCCCATGGTGACAGTGTCCATGGTCAAGAGTGCCCATGGTGAGAGTGCCCATGTTGAGAGTGCCCATGGTGACAGTGCCCATGGTGACAGTACTCATGGTGACACTTCCCATAATGACAATGCTCCTGGTGACAATGATCATGGTGACAGTGCTCACGGTGACAGTGCTCATGGTGGCAGTGTCCATGGTGACAGTGCTCATGGTGGCAGTTCCCATATTGACGGTGATCATGGTGACAGTGCCCATGGTGACAGTGCCCATGATGACAGTTCCAATGTTGACAGTGTACTTGGGGATAATGCTCATGGAAACAGTGTCCATGGTGATAGTGCTCCTGGTGACAGTGTCCATGGTTACAGTGCCCATGGTGACAGTTTCCAAGGTGACATTTTCCATGGTGACAGTGCCCATGGTGACAGTGCCCATGGTGAATGTTCCCATGGTGACAGTGCTCAAGGTGACAATGCTCATGGTGACAGTGTCCATGGTGACAGTGCCCATGGTGACAGTGCCCATGGTGACAGTGCTCACGGTGATAGTGCCCACAGTGGCAGTGCTCTCGGTGACAGTGCGCATGTTGAACAGTGCTCATGGTGACAGTGCTTATGGTGACAGTGCCCACGGTGACAGTGAAAATGGTGAGAGTGCCCATGGTGACATTTCCCTTGGTGACAGTGCTTATGGTGACAGTGACCATGGTGACACTGGCCATGGTGACAGTGCTCATGGTGAGAGTTCCCATGGTGACAGTGCTCATATTGACAGTGCCCATGGTGACCATTCCCATGTTGACAGTTCCCATGGTGATAGTCCTCATGGTGACAGTGCTCATGGGGACAGTGCACACGGTGACAGTGCTCACGGTGATAATGCCCATGGTGATATTGCTCATGGTGAGACTGCCCATGGTGATAGTGCTCACGGTGATAGTGCTCATGGTGAGAGTTCCCATGGTGACAGTGCCCACGGTGACAGTGCTCATGGTGACATTGCCCACGGTGACAGTGCTCATGGTGAGAGTTCGCATGGTGATAGTGCCCATGGTGACAGTGCTCATGGTGACACAGCCCATGGTGACTGTTCTAAACCTGCCGATGTACATGGTTGGAGTTCCCATGGTGAAATTCCTCATGGTGGCACTGCCCATGATGATAGTGTTCATGGTGACAGTGTCCATGGTGACAGTGCCTATGGTGACAGTGCCCATTGTGATAGTGCTCACGGTGATAGTGCCCACAGTGACAGTTCTAATGGTGACAGGGCTCACGGTGACAGTGCCCATGGTTATAGTCCTCACGATGATAGTGCTCATGGTGACAGTTCCCATGGTGACAGTTCCCATGGTGACAGTGCCGATGATGACAGTGCTCATGGTGACAGTGCCCATGGTGACAGTGCTCATGGTGACAGTGCTCACGGTGACAGTGCCCTTGGTGATAGTACCCATTGTAATAGTGCTCACGGTAACTGTGCCCATGGTGATATTGCTCACGGTGACACTGCCCATGGTGATAGTGCTCACGGTGATAGTGCTCATGGTGACAGTTCGCATGGTGACACTGTGTATGTTGAAAGTGCCCATGGTGACAGTGCTCATGGTGACACTGCCCATGGTGACTGTGCTCATGCTGGTGGTGTATATGGTTGGAGTTCCCATGGTGAAATTCCTTATGGTGGCACTGCCCATGACGATAGTGCTCATGGTGACAGTGCCCATGGTGACAGTGCCCATGGTGACAGTGCCCATGGTGACATTTCCCATGGTGACAGTGCTTATGGTGAGAGTTCCCATGGTGACAGTGCTCATCTTGACAGTGCCCATGGTGACAGTGTCCATGGTGACAGAGCTCACGGTGAGAGTGCCCTTTGTGAGAGTGCTCATGGTGATAGTGCTCATAGTGATAGTGTTCATGGTGACAGTTCGCATGGTGACAGTGCCCATGTTGAAAGTGCCCATGGTGATAGTGCTCACGGTGACACTGCCCATGGTGACTGTGCTCATGCTGGCGGTGTACATGGTTGGAGTTGCCATGGTGAAATTCCTCATGGTGGCACTGCCCATGATGATAGTGCTCATGTTGACTGTGTCCATGGTAACAGTGCCCATGCTGACAGTGCCCATAGTGACATTTCCCATGGTGACAGTGTTCATGGTAAGAGTTACCATGGTGACAGTGCTCATGTTCACAGTGCCCATGGTGACAGTGTCCATGGTCAAGAGTGCCCATGGTGAGAGTGCCCATGTTGAGAGTGCCCATGGTGACAGAGCCCATGGTGACAGTACTCATGGTGACACTTCCCATGATGACAATGCTCCTGGTGACAATGATCATGGTGACAGTGCTCACGGTGACAGTGCTCATGGTGGCAGTGTCCATGGTGACAGTGCTCATGGTGGCAGTTCCCATATTGACGGTGATCATGGTGACAGTGCCCATGGTGACAGTGCCCATGATGACAGTTCCAATGTTGACAGTGTACTTGGGGACAAAGCTCATGGAAACAGTGTCCATGGTGATAGTGCTCCTGGTGACAGTGTCCATGGTTACAGTGCCCATGGTGACAGTTTCCAAGGTGACATTTTCCATGGTGACAGTGCCCATGGTGACAGTGCTCATGGTGACTGTGCCCACGGTGACAATGCTCATGGTGAGAATTCCAACGGTCACAGTGCTCACCTTGACAGTGTCCATGGTGACAGTTCCCTTGGTGATAATGCTCATGGTGATAGTGCTCATGGTGATAGTGCTCATGGTGACACTGCCCATGGTGAATGTGCTCATGCTGGCGGTGTACATGGTTGGAGATCCCATGGTGAAATTCTTTATGGTGGTAATGCACATGATGATAGTGCTCATGCTGAGAGTGTCCATGGTGACAGTGCCTATGGTGACAGTGCCCATGGTGACATTTCCCATGGTGACAGTGCTCATGGTGAGAGTTCCCATGGTGACAATGCTCATGGTGACTATGCTCATGGTGACAGTGCCCACGGTGAAAATGCTCATGGTGACCGTGCTCACGGTGATAGTGCTCACGGTAATAGTGCTCACGCTGACAGTGCCCTTGGTGATAGTGCTCATGGTAATAGTGATCATGGTGACGGTTCGCATGGTGACAGTGCCCATGTTGAAAGTGCCCATGGTGGCAGTGCTCATGGTGTCACTGCCCATAGTGAATGTGCTCATGCTGGCATTGTCCATGGTTGGAGTTTCTATGGTGAAATTCCTTATGGTGGCACTGCCCATGATGATAGTGTTCATAGTGACAGTGTCCATGGTGACAGTGCCTATGGTGACAGGGTCCATTGTGATAGTGCTCACGGTGATAGTGCCCACAGTGACAGTGCTAATGGTGAGAGTTCCCATGGTGACAGTGCCCATGATGACAGTGCTCATGGTGACAGTGCCCACGATGACAGTGCTCATGGTGACAGTGCCCTTGGTGATACTTTTCACGGTGATAGTGCTCACAGTGATAGTGCTCACGGTGACAGTGCCCTGGTGGATAGTGCCCATGGTGACAGTGTCCCTGGTGACCGTGCTCATGGTGACATTTCCCATGGTGAGAGTGCTCATGGTGAGAGTGCTCACTGTGGCAGTGCCAATGGTTACAGTGCTCATGGTGGCAGTGTCCGTGGTGGCAGTTCCTAAGATGACAGTGTCCATGATGACAGAGCCCAGGGTGACAGTGCTCATGGTGACACTGCCCATGGTGACAGTGCACATGGTGACAGTGCCCACGGTGACAGTGCTCATGGTGAGAGTGCTCATGGTGATAGTGCCCATGGTAATAGTGCTCACTCTGACATTTCCCATGGTGATATTGCTCACGGTGACACTGCAAATGGTGTTAGTGCTCACGGTGATAGTGCTCATGGTGACAGTTCCCATGGTGAGAGTGCCCACGGTGACAGTGCTCATGGTGACATTGCCCACAGTGACAGTGCTCATGGTGACAGAGCTCACGGTGACAGTGCCCTTTGTGAGAGTGCTCATGGTGATAGTGCTCATAGTGATAGTGTTCATGGTGACAGTTCGCATGGTGACAGTGCCCATGTTGAAAGTGCCCATGGTGATAGTGCTCACGGTGACACTGCCCATGGTGACTGTGCTCATGCTGGCGGTGTACATGGTTGGAGTTGCCATGGTGAAATTCCTCATGGTGGCACTGCCCATGATGATAGTGCTCATGTTGACTGTGTCCATGGTAACAGTGCCCATGCTGACAGTGCCCATAGTGACATTTCCCATGGTGACAGTGTTCATGGTAAGAGTTACCATGGTGACAGTGCCCATGGTGACAGTGTCCATGGTCAAGAGTGCCCATGGTGAGAGTGCCCATGTTGAGAGTGCCCATGGTGACAGTGCCCATGGTGACAGTACTCATGGTGACACTTCCCATGATGACAATGCTCCTGGTGACAATGATCATGGTGACAGTGCTCACGGTGACAGTGCTCATGGTGGCAGTGTCCATGGTGACAGTGCTCATGGTGGCAGTTCCCATATTGACGGTGATCATGGTGACAGTGCCCATGGTGACAGTGCCCATGATGACAGTTCCAATGTTGACAGTGTACTTGGGGACAAAGCTCATGGAAACAGTGTCCATGGTGATAGTGCTCCTGGTGACAGTGTCCATGGTTACAGTGCCCATGGTGACAGTTTCCAAGGTGACATTTTCCATGGTGACAGTGCCCATGGTGACAGTGCTCATGGTGACAGTGCTCATGGGGACAGCGCACACGATGACATTGCTCACGGTGATAATGCCCATGGTGATATTGCTCATGGTGAGACTGCCCATGGTGATAGTGCTCACGGTGATAGTGCTCATGGTGAGAGTTCCCATGGTGACAGTGCCCATAGTGACAGTGCTCATGGTGACAGTACCGACGGTGACAGTGCTCATGGTGACAATTCTCAGGGTGATAGTGCTCACGATGATAGTGCTCACGGTGACAGTTCCCTTGGTGATAGTGCTCATGGTGATAGTGCCCATGGTGACACTGCCCATGGTGATATTGCTCACGGTGACACTGCCCATGGTAATAGTGCTCATGGTGATAGTGCTCACGTTGACAGTGTCTTTGGTGATAGTGCTCATGGTGACACTGCCCATGGTGACAGTTCGCATGCTGATAGTGCTCATGTTGAAAGTTCCCATGGTGACAGTGCTCATGGTGATAATGCCCATGGTGACTGTGCTCATGCTGGCGGTGTACAGGGTTGGTGTTCCCATGTTGAAATTCCTCATGGTGGCACTGCCCATGATGATAGTGTTCCTGGTGACAGTGTCCATGGTGACAGTGCTCATGGTTACAGTGCCCATGGTGAACAGTGCTCACGGTGAAAGTGCCTACAGTGGCAGTGCTCTAGGTGACAGTGCCCATGTTGAACAGTGCTCATGGTGACAGTGCTTATGGTGACAGTGCCCACGGTGACAGTGCAAATGGTGAGAGTTCCCATGCTGACATTTCCCTTGGTGACAGTGCTTAAGGTGACAGTGGCCATAGTGACACTGGCCATGGTGACAGTGCTCATAGTGAGAGTTCCCATGGTGACAGTGCCCATGGTGACAGTGCTCATGGTGATAGTGCTCATGGTGACAGTGCTCATGGGGACAGTGCACGCGGTGACAGTGCCCACGGTGACAGTGCTCACGGTTATAGTGCTCATGGTGATATTGCCCATGGTAATAGTGCTCATGTTGACAGTGCCCATGGTGATATTGCTCATGGTGAGAGTTCCCATGGTGACAGTGCTCATATTGACAGTGCCCATGGTGACCATTCCCATGTTGACAGTTCCCATGGTGATAGTCCTCATGGTGACAGTGCTCATGGGGACAGTGCACACGGTGACAGTGCTCACGGTGATAATGCCCATGGTGATATTGCTCATGGTGAGACTGCCCATGGTGATAGTGCTCACGGTGATAGTGCTCATGGTGAGAGTTCCCATGGTGACAGTGCCCACGGTGACAGTGCTCATGGTGACATTGCCCACGGTGACAGTGCTCATGGTGAGAGTTCGCATGGTGATAGTGCCCATGGTGACAGTGCTCATGGTGACACAGCCCATGGTGACTGTTCTAAACCTGCCGATGTACATGGTTGGAGTTCCCATGGTGAAATTCCTCATGGTGGCACTGCCCATGATGATAGTGTTCATGGTGACAGTGTCCATGGTGACAGTGCCTATGGTGACAGTGCCCATTGTGATAGTGCTCACGGTGATAGTGCCCACAGTGACAGTTCTAATGGTGACAGGGCTCACGGTGACAGTGCCCATGGTTATAGTCCTCACGATGATAGTGCTCATGGTGACAGTTCGCATGGTGACACTGTGTATGTTGAAAGTGCCCATGGTGACAGTGCTCATGGTGACACTGCCCATGGTGACTGTGCTCATGCTGGTGGTGTATATGGTTGGAGTTCCCATGGTGAAATTCCTTATGGTGGCACTGCCCATGACGATAGTGCTCATGGTGACAGTGTCCATGGTGACAGTGCCCATCGTGACAGTGCCCATCGTGACAGTGCCCATGGTGACATTTCCCATGGTGACAGTGCTTATGGTGAGAGTTCCCATGGTGACAGTGCTCATCTTGACAGTGCCCATGGTGACAGTGTCCATGGTGACAGTGCCCATGGTGAGAGTGCTCATGGTGATAGTGCTCACGGTGACAGTTCCCTTGGTGATACTGCTCATGGTGATAGTGCTCATGGTGAAAGTGCTCATGGTGACAATTCACATGGTGACAGTGCTCATGATGACAGTGCTCATGGTGACAGTGCTCACGGTGACACTGCCCATGTTGATAGTGCTCACAGTGATAGTGCTCATGGTGACAATTCCCATGGTTACAGTGCCCATGGTGACAGTGCTCATGGTGACAGTGCTCACGGTGACAGTGCTCATGGTGACAGTGCTCACAGTGATAGTTCTCTTGGTGACAGCGCCCTTGGTGATAGTGCCCATGGTGATAGTGCTAATGGTGATAGTGCTCATGGTGACAGAGATCATGGTGACAGTGCCTATGGTGACAGTGCCCATGGTGACATTTCCCATGGTAACAGAGCTCATGATGACAGTGTCCATGGTGACAGTGCCCATGTTGAAAGTGCCCATGGTGACATTGCTCATGGTGACACTGCCCATGGTGACTGTGCTCATTCTGGCGGTGTACATGTTTGGAATTCCCATGGTGAAATTCCTCATGGTGGCACTGCCCATGATGATAGTGCTCATGGTGACAGTGACCATCGTGAGAGTTCCCATGGTGACAGTGCTCATGGTGACACTGCCCATGGTGACAGGGCCCATGGTGACATTTCCCATGGTGACAGTGCTTATGTTGACAGTGCAGACGATGACCGTGCCCACGGTGACATTTCCTATGGTGACAGTGTTCATCGTGATATTGCTCACGGTGACAGTGCCCATGGTTATAGTCCTCACGGTGATAGTGCTCATGGTGACAGTTCCCATGGTGACAGTGCCCACGGTGACAGTGCTCATGGTGACATGGCCCACTGTGACAGGGCTCATGGTGACACTGCCCATGGTGACAGTGCCCATGATGACATTTCCCATGGTGACAGTGCTTATGTTGACAGTGCACACGGTGACAGTGCCCACGGTCACATTTCCCATGGTGACAGTGTTCATGGTGATATTGCTCACAGTGACAGTGCCCATGGTTATAGTCCTCACGGTGATAGTGCTCATGGTGACAGTTCCCATGGTGACAGTGCCCACGGTGACAGTGCTCATAGTGACATTGCCCACGGTGACAGTGCTCATGGTGAGAGTTCGCATGGTGATAGTGCCCATGGTGACAGTGCTCTTGGTGACACAGCCCATGGTGACTGTTCTAAACCTGCCGATGTACATGGTTGGAGTTCCCATGGTGAAATTCCTCATGGTGGCACTGCCCATGATGATAGTGTTCATGGTGACAGTGTCCATGGTGACAGTGCCTATGGTGACAGTGCCCATTGTGATAGTGCTCACGGTGATAGTGCCCACAGTGACAGTTCTAATGGTGACAGTGTTCACGGTGACAGTGCCCATGGTTATAGTCCTCACGATGATAGTGCTCATGGTGACAGTTCCCATGGTGACAGTTCCCATGGTGACAGTGCCGATGATGACAGTGCTCATGGTGACAGTGCCCATGGTGACAGTGCTCATGGTGACAGTGCTCACGGTGACAGTGCCCTTGGTGATAGTACCCATTGTAATAGTGCTCACGGTAACTGTGCCCATGGTGATATTGCTCACAGTGACACTGCCCATGGTGATAGTGCTCACGGTGATAGTGCTCATGGTGGCAGTTCGCATGGTGACACTGTGTATGTTGAAAGTGCCCATGGTGACAGTGCTCATGGTGACACTGCCCATGGTGACTGTGCTCATGCTGGTGGTGTATATGGTTGGAGTTCCCATGGTGAAATTCCTTATGGTGGCACTGCCCATGACGATAGTGCTCATGGTGACAGTGTCCATGGTGACAGTGCCCATGGTGACAGTGCCCATCGTGACAGTGCCCATGGTGACATTTCCCATGGTGACAGTGCTCATCTTGACAGTGCCCATGGTGACAGTGTCCATGGTGACAGTGCCCATGGTGAGAGTGCCCATGGTGACAGTGTCCAAGGTGACAGTGCTCATGTTGACTGTGCCCACGGTGACAATGCTCATGGTGAGAATTCCAACGGTGACAGTGCTCACCTTGACAGTGTCCATGGTGACAGTTCCCTTGGTGATAATGCTCATGGTGATAGTGCTCATGGTGATAGTGCTCATGGTGACACTGCCCATGGTGAATGTGCTCATGCTGGCGGTGTACATGGTTGGAGATCCCATGGTGAAATTCTTTATGGTGGTAATGCACATGATGATAGTGCTCATGCTGAGAGTGTCCATGGTGACAGTGCCTATGGTGACAGTGCCCATGGTGACATTTCCCATGGTGACAGTGCTCATGGTGAGAGTTCCCATGGTGACAATGCTCATGGTGACTATGCTCATGGTGACAGTGCCCACGGTGAAAATGCTCATGGTGACCGTGCTCACGGTGATAGTGCTCACGGTAATAGTGCTCACGCTGACAGTGCCCTTGGTGATAGTGCTCATGGTAATAGTGATCATGGTGACGGTTCGCATGGTGACAGTGCCCATGTTGAAAGTGCCCATGGTGGCAGTGCTCATGGTGTCACTGCCCATAGTGAATGTGCTCATGCTGGCATTGTCCATGGTTGGAGTTTCTATGGTGAAATTCCTTATGGTGGCACTGCCCATGATGATAGTGTTCATAGTGACAGTGTCCATGGTGACAGTGCCTATGGTGACAGGGTCCATTGTGATAGTGCTCACGGTGATAGTGCCCACAGTGACAGTGCTAATGGTGAGAGTTCCCATGGTGACAGTGCCCATGATGACAGTGCTCATGGTGACAGTGCCCACGATGACAGTGCTCATGGTGACAGTGCCCTTGGTGATACTTCTCACGGTGATAGTGCTCACAGTGATAGTGCTCACGGTGACAGTGCCCTGATGGATAGTGCCCATGGTGACAGTGTCCCTGGTGACCGTGCTCATGGTGACATTTCCCATGGTGAGAGTGCTCATGGTGAGAGTGCTCACTGTGGCAGTGCCAATGGTTACAGTGCTCATGGTGGCAGTGTCCGTGGTGGCAGTTCCTAAGATGACAGTGTCCATGATGACAGAGCCCAGGGTGACAGTGCTCATGGTGACACTGCCCATGGTGACAGTGCACATGGTGACAGTGCCCACGGTGACAGTGCTCATGGTGAGAGTGCTCATGGTGATAGTGCCCATGGTAATAGTGCTCACTCTGACATTTCCCATGGTGATATTGCTCACGGTGACACTGCAAATGGTGTTAGTGCTCACGGTGATAGTGCTCATGGTGACAGTTCCCATGGTGAGAGTGCCCACGGTGACAGTGCTCATGGTGACATTGCCCACAGTGACAGTGCTCATGGTGACAGAGCTCACGGTGACAGTGCCCTTTGTGAGAGTGCTCATGGTGATAGTGCTCATAGTGATAGTGTTCATGGTGACAGTTCGCATGGTGACAGTGCCCATGTTGAAAGTGCCCATGGTGATAGTGCTCACGGTGACACTGCCCATGGTGACTGTGCTCATGCTGGCGGTGTACATGGTTGGAGTTGCCATGGTGAAATTCCTCATGGTGGCACTGCCCATGATGATAGTGCTCATGTTGACTGTGTCCATGGTAACAGTGCCCATGCTGACAGTGCCCATAGTGACATTTCCCATGGTGACAGTGTTCATGGTAAGAGTTACCATGGTGACAGTGCTCATGTTCACAGTGCCCATGGTGACAGTGTCCATGGTCAAGAGTGCCCATGGTGAGAGTGCCCATGTTGAGAGTGCCCATGGTGACAGTGCCCATGGCGACAGTACTCATGGTGACACTTCCCATGATGACAATGCTCCTGGTGACAATGATCATGGTGACAGTGCTCACGGTGACAGTGCTCATGGTGGCAGTGTCCATGGTGACAGTGCTCATGGTGGCAGTTCCCATATTGACGGTGATCATGGTGACAGTGCCCATGGTGACAGTGCCCATGATGACAGTTCCAATGTTGACAGTGTACTTGGGGACAAAGCTCATGGAAACAGTGTCCATGGTGATAGTGCTCCTGGTGACAGTGTCCATGGTTACAGTGCCCATGGTGACAGTTTCCAAGGTGACATTTTCCATGGTGACAGTGCCCATGGTGACAGTGCTCATGGTGACTGTGCCCACGGTGACAATGCTCATGGTGACAATGCTCATGGTGACAGTGTCCATGGTGACAGTGCTCATGGTGACAGTGCCCATGGTGACAGTGCCCATGGTGACAGTGCTCACGGTGATAGTGCCCACAGTGGCAGTGCTCTCGGTGACAGTGCTCATGTTGAACAGTGCTCATGGTGACAGTGCTTATGGTGACAGTGCCCACGGTGACAGTGAAAATGGTGAGAGTGCCCATGGTGACATTTCCCTTGGTGACAGTGCTTATGGTGACAGTGACCATGGTGACACTGGCCATGGTGACAGTGCTCATGGTGAGAGTTCCCATGGTGACAGTGCTCATATTGACAGTGCCCATGGTGAACGTTCCCATGTTGACAGTTCCCATGGTGATAGTCCTCATGGTGACAGTGCTCATGGGGACAGTGCACACGGTGACAGTGCTCACGGTGATAATGCCCATGGTGATATTGCTCATGGTGAGACAGCCCATGGTGATAGTGCTCACGGTGATAGTGCTCATGGTGAGAGTTCCCATGGTGACAGTGCCCACGGTGACAGTGCTCATGGTGACATTGCCCACGGTGACAGTGCTCATGGTGAGAGTTCGCATGGTGATAGTGCCCATGGTGACAGTGCTCATGGTAACAGTGCTCACGGTGACAGTGTCCTTGGTGACAGTGCTCACGGTGACAGTGCCCTTGGTGATAGTACCCATGGTAATAATGCTCATGGTGACAGTGCCCATGGTGACAGTGCCCATGGTGATAGTGCTCATGGTGATAGTGCTCATGGTGAGAGTTCCCATGGTGACAGGGCACATGGTGACAGTTCCCATGGTGACAGTGCTCACGGTGACAGTGCTCACTGTGGCAGTGCCAATGGTTACATTGCTCATGGTGGCTGTGTCCATGGTGGCAGTTCCCAAGATGACAGTGCTCATGGTGACATTTCCCATGGTAACAGAGCTCATGATGACAGTGTCCATGGTGACAGTGCCCATGGTGACAGTAGCCATGTTGAAAGTGTCCATGGTGACAGTGCTCATGGTGACATTGCCCACGGTGACAGTGATAATGGTGACAGTGCTCACGTTGATAGTGCTCATGGTGATAGTGCTCACAGTGACAGTGCCCTTGGTGATAGTGCCCATGGTAATAGGGCTCACGGTGACAGTGCCCATGGTGATAGTGCTCACGGTGATAGTGCTGACAGTGATAGTGCTCACGGTGACAGTGCCCTGGTGGATAGTGCCCATGGTGACAGTGTCCCTGGTGACCGTGCTCATGGTGACATTTCCCATGGTGAGAGTGCTCATGGTGAGAGTGCTCACTGTGGCAGTGCCAATGGTTACAGTGCTCATGGTGGCAGTGTCCGTGGTGGCAGTTCCTAAGATGACAGTGTCCATGATGACAGAGCCCAGGGTGACAGTGCTCATGGTGACACTGCCCATGGTGACAGTGCACACGGTGACAGTGCCCACGGTGACAGTGCTCATGGTGAGAGTGCTCATGGTGATAGTGCCCATGGTAATAGTGCTCACTCTGACATTTCCCATGGTGATATTGCTCACGGTGACACTGCAAATGGTGTTAGTGCTCACGGTGATAGTGCTCATGGTGACAGTTCCCATGGTGAGAGTGCCCACGGTGACAGTGCTCATGGTGACATTGCCCACAGTGACAGTGCTCATGGTGACAGAGCTCACGGTGACAGTGCCCTTTGTGAGACTGCTCATGGTGATAGTGCTCATAGTGATAGTGTTCATGGTGACAGTTCGCATGGTGACAGTGCCCATGTTGAAAGTGCCCATGGTGATAGTGCTCACGGTGACACTGCCCATGGTGACTGTGCTCATGCTGGCGGTGTACATGGTTGGAGTTGCCATGGTGAAATTCCTCATGGTGGCACTGCCCATGATGATAGTGCTCATGTTGACTGTGTCCATGGTAACAGTGCCCATGCTGACAGTGCCCATAGTGACATTTCCCATGGTGACAGTGTTCATGGTAAGAGATACCATGGTGACAGTGCTCATGTTCACAGTGCCCATGGTGACAGTGTCCATGGTCAAGAGTGCCCATGGTGAGAGTGCCCATGTTGAGAGTGCCCATGGTGACAGTGCCCATGGTGACAGTACTCATGGTGACACTTCCCATAATGACAATGCTCCTGGTGACAATGATCATGGTGACAGTGCTCACGGTGACAGTGCTCATGGTGGCAGTGTCCATGGTGACAGTGCTCATGGTGGCAGTTCCCATATTGACGGTGATCATGGTGACAGTGCCCATGGTGACAGTGCCCATGATGACAGTTCCAATGTTGACAGTGTACTTGGGGATAATGCTCATGGAAACAGTGTCCATGGTGATAGTGCTCCTGGTGACAGTGTCCATGGTTACAGTGCCCATGGTGACAGTTTCCAAGGTGACATTTTCCATGGTGACAGTGCCCATGGTGACAGTGCCCATGGTGAATGTTCCCATGGTGACAGTGCTCAAGGTGACAATGCTCATGGTGACAGTGTCCATGGTGACAGTGCCCATGGTGACAGTGCCCATGGTGACAGTGCTCACGGTGATAGTGCCCACAGTGGCAGTGCTCTCGGTGACAGTGCGCATGTTGAACAGTGCTCATGGTGACAGTGCTTATGGTGACAGTGCCCACGGTGACAGTGAAAATGGTGAGAGTGCCCATGGTGACATTTCCCTTGGTGACAGTGCTTATGGTGACAGTGACCATGGTGACACTGGCCATGGTGACAGTGCTCATGGTGAGAGTTCCCATGGTGACAGTGCTCATATTGACAGTGCCCATGGTGACCATTCCCATGTTGACAGTTCCCATGGTGATAGTCCTCATGGTGACAGTGCTCATGGGGACAGTGCACACGGTGACAGTGCTCACGGTGATAATGCCCATGGTGATATTGCTCATGGTGAGACTGCCCATGGTGATAGTGCTCACGGTGATAGTGCTCATGGTGAGAGTTCCCATGGTGACAGTGCCCACGGTGACAGTGCTCATGGTGACATTGCCCACGGTGACAGTGCTCATGGTGAGAGTTCGCATGGTGATAGTGCCCATGGTGACAGTGCTCATGGTGACACAGCCCATGGTGACTGTTCTAAACCTGCCGATGTACATGGTTGGAGTTCCCATGGTGAAATTCCTCATGGTGGCACTGCCCATGATGATAGTGTTCATGGTGACAGTGTCCATGGTGACAGTGCCTATGGTGACAGTGCCCATTGTGATAGTGCTCACGGTGATAGTGCCCACAGTGACAGTTCTAATGGTGACAGGGCTCACGGTGACAGTGCCCATGGTTATAGTCCTCACGATGATAGTGCTCATGGTGACAGTTCCCATGGTGACAGTTCCCATGGTGACAGTGCCGATGATGACAGTGCTCATGGTGACAGTGCCCATGGTGACAGTGCTCATGGTGACAGTGCTCACGGTGACAGTGCCCTTGGTGATAGTACCCATTGTAATAGTGCTCACGGTAACTGTGCCCATGGTGATATTGCTCACGGTGACACTGCCCATGGTGATAGTGCTCACGGTGATAGTGCTCATGGTGACAGTTCGCATGGTGACACTGTGTATGTTGAAAGTGCCCATGGTGACAGTGCTCATGGTGACACTGCCCATGGTGACTGTGCTCATGCTGGTGGTGTATATGGTTGGAGTTCCCATGGTGAAATTCCTTATGGTGGCACTGCCCATGACGATAGTGCTCATGGTGACAGTGTCCATGGTGACAGTGCCCATGGTGACAGTGCCCATGGTGACAGTGCCCATGGTGACATTTCCCATGGTGACAGTGCTTATGGTGAGAGTTCCCATGGTGACAGTGCTCATCTTGACAGTGCCCATGGTGACAGTGTCCATGGTGACAGTGCCCATGGTGAGAGTGCTCATGGTGATAGTGCTCACGGTGACAGTTCCCTTGGTGATACTGCTCATGGTGATAGTGCTCATGGTGAAAGTGCTCATGGTGACAATTCACCTGGTGACAGTGCTCATGATGACAGTGCTCATGGTGACAGTGCTCACGGTGACACTGCCCATGTTGATAGTGCTCACAGTGATAGTGCTCATGGTGACAATTCCCATGGTTACAGTGCCCATGGTGACAGTGCTCATGGTGACAGTGCTCACGGTGACAGTGCTCATGGTGACAGTGCTCACAGTGATAGTTCTCTTGGTGACAGCGCCCTTGGTGATAGTGCCCATGGTGATAGTGCTAATGGTGATAGTGCCCATGGTGACAGAGATCATGGTGACAGTGCCTATGGTGACAGTGCCCATGGTGACATTTCCCATGGTAACAGAGCTCATGATGACAGTGTCCATGGTGACAGTGCCCATGTTGAAAGTGCCCATGGTGACATTGCTCATGGTGACACTGCCCATGGTGACTGTGCTCATTCTGGCGGTGTACATGTTTGGAATTCCCATGGTGAAATTCCTCATGGTGGCACTGCCCATGATGATAGTGCTCATGGTGACAGTGACCATCGTGAGAGTTCCCATGGTGACAGTGCTCATGGTGACACTGCCCATGGTGACAGGGCCCATGGTGACATTTCCCATGGTGACAGTGCTTATGTTGACAGTGCAGACGATGACCGTGCCCACGGTGACATTTCCTATGGTGACAGTGTTCATCGTGATATTGCTCACGGTGACAGTGCCCATGGTTATAGTCCTCACGGTGATAGTGCTCATGGTGACAGTTCCCATGGTGACAGTGCCCACGGTGACAGTGCTCATGGTGACATGGCCCACTGTGACAGGGCTCATGGTGACACTGCCCATGGTGACAGTGCCCATGATGACATTTCCCATGGTGACAGTGCTTATGTTGACAGTGCACACGGTGACAGTGCCCACGGTCACATTTCCCATGGTGACAGTGTTCATGGTGATATTGCTCACAGTGACAGTGCCCATGGTTATAGTCCTCACGGTGATAGTGCTCATGGTGACAGTTCCCATGGTGACAGTGCCCACGGTGACAGTGCTCATAGTGACATTGCCCACGGTGACAGTGCTCATGGTGAGAGTTCGCATGGTGATAGTGCCCATGGTGACAGTGCTCTTGGTGACACAGCCCATGGTGACTGTTCTAAACCTGCCGATGTACATGGTTGGAGTTCCCATGGTGAAATTCCTCATGGTGGCACTGCCCATGATGATAGTGTTCATGGTGACAGTGTCCATGGTGACAGTGCCTATGGTGACAGTGCCCATTGTGATAGTGCTCACGGTGATAGTGCCCACAGTGACAGTTCTAATGGTGACAGTGTTCACGGTGACAGTGCCCATGGTTATAGTCCTCACGATGATAGTGCTCATGGTGACAGTTCCCATGGTGACAGTTCCCATGGTGACAGTGCCGATGATGACAGTGCTCATGGTGACAGTGCCCATGGTGACAGTGCTCATGGTGACAGTGCTCACGGTGACAGTGCCCTTGGTGATAGTACCCATTGTAATAGTGCTCACGGTAACTGTGCCCATGGTGATATTGCTCACAGTGACACTGCCCATGGTGATAGTGCTCACGGTGATAGTGCTCATGGTGGCAGTTCGCATGGTGACACTGTGTATGTTGAAAGTGCCCATGGTGACAGTGCTCATGGTGACACTGCCCATGGTGACTGTGCTCATGCTGGTGGTGTATATGGTTGGAGTTCCCATGGTGAAATTCCTTATGGTGGCACTGCCCATGACGATAGTGCTCATGGTGACAGTGTCCATGGTGACAGTGCCCATGGTGACAGTGCCCATCGTGACAGTGCCCATGGTGACATTTCCCATGGTGACAGTGCTCATCTTGACAGTGCCCATGGTGACAGTGTCCATGGTGACAGTGCCCATGGTGAGAGTGCCCATGGTGACAGTGTCCAAGGTGACAGTGCTCATGTTGACTGTGCCCACGGTGACAATGCTCATGGTGAGAATTCCAACGGTGACAGTGCTCACCTTGACAGTGTCCATGGTGACAGTTCCCTTGGTGATAATGCTCATGGTGATAGTGCTCATGGTGATAGTGCTCATGGTGACACTGCCCATGGTGAATGTGCTCATGCTGGCGGTGTACATGGTTGGAGATCCCATGGTGAAATTCTTTATGGTGGTAATGCACATGATGATAGTGCTCATGCTGAGAGTGTCCATGGTGACAGTGCCTATGGTGACAGTGCCCATGGTGACATTTCCCATGGTGACAGTGCTCATGGTGAGAGTTCCCATGGTGACAATGCTCATGGTGACTATGCTCATGGTGACAGTGCCCACGGTGAAAATGCTCATGGTGACCGTGCTCACGGTGATAGTGCTCACGGTAATAGTGCTCACGCTGACAGTGCCCTTGGTGATAGTGCTCATGGTAATAGTGATCATGGTGACGGTTCGCATGGTGACAGTGCCCATGTTGAAAGTGCCCATGGTGGCAGTGCTCATGGTGTCACTGCCCATAGTGAATGTGCTCATGCTGGCATTGTCCATGGTTGGAGTTTCTATGGTGAAATTCCTTATGGTGGCACTGCCCATGATGATAGTGTTCATAGTGACAGTGTCCATGGTGACAGTGCCTATGGTGACAGGGTCCATTGTGATAGTGCTCACGGTGATAGTGCCCACAGTGACAGTGCTAATGGTGAGAGTTCCCATGGTGACAGTGCCCATGATGACAGTGCTCATGGTGACAGTGCCCACGATGACAGTGCTCATGGTGACAGTGCCCTTGGTGATACTTCTCACGGTGATAGTGCTCACAGTGATAGTGCTCACGGTGACAGTGCCCTGATGGATAGTGCCCATGGTGACAGTGTCCCTGGTGACCGTGCTCATGGTGACATTTCCCATGGTGAGAGTGCTCATGGTGAGAGTGCTCACTGTGGCAGTGCCAATGGTTACAGTGCTCATGGTGGCAGTGTCCGTGGTGGCAGTTCCTAAGATGACAGTGTCCATGATGACAGAGCCCAGGGTGACAGTGCTCATGGTGACACTGCCCATGGTGACAGTGCACACGGTGACAGTGCCCACGGTGACAGTGCTCATGGTGAGAGTGCTCATGGTGATAGTGCCCATGGTAATAGTGCTCACTCTGACATTTCCCATGGTGATATTGCTCACGGTGACACTGCAAATGGTGTTAGTGCTCACGGTGATAGTGCTCATGGTGACAGTTCCCATGGTGAGAGTGCCCACGGTGACAGTGCTCATGGTGACATTGCCCACAGTGACAGTGCTCATGGTGACAGAGCTCACGGTGACAGTGCCCTTTGTGAGAGTGCTCATGGTGATAGTGCTCATAGTGATAGTGTTCATGGTGACAGTTTGCATGGTGACAGTGCCCATGTTGAAAGTGCCCATGGTGATAGTGCTCACGGTGACACTGCCCATGGTGACTGTGCTCATGCTGGCGGTGTACATGGTTGGAGTTGCCATGGTGAAATTCCTCATGGTGGCACTGCCCATGATGATAGTGCTCATGTTGACTGTGTCCATGGTAACAGTGCCCATGCTGACAGTGCCCATAGTGACATTTCCCATGGTGACAGTGTTCATGGTAAGAGTTACCATGGTGACAGTGCTCATGTTCACAGTGCCCATGGTGACAGTGTCCATGGTCAAGAGTGCCCATGGTGAGAGTGCCCATGTTGAGAGTGCCCATGGTGACAGTGCCCATGGCGACAGTACTCATGGTGACACTTCCCATGATGACAATGCTCCTGGTGACAATGATCATGGTGACAGTGCTCATGGTGACAGTGCTCATGGTGGCAGTGTCCATGGTGACAGTGCTCATGGTGGCAGTTCCCATATTGACGGTGATCATGGTGACAGTGCCCATGGTGACAGTGCCCATGATGACAGTTCCAATGTTGACAGGGTACTTGGGGACAAAGCTCATGGAAACAGTGTCCATGGTGATAGTGCTCCTGGTGACAGTGTCCATGGTTACAGTGCCCATGGTGACAGTTTCCAAGGTGACATTTTCCATGGTGACAGTGCCCATGGTGACAGTGCTCATGGTGACTGTGCCCACGGTGACAATGCTCATGGTGACAATGCTCATGGTGACAGTGTCCATGGTGACAGTGCTCATGGTGACAGTGCCCATGGTGACAGTGCCCATGGTGACAGTGCTCACGGTGATAGTGCCCACAGTGGCAGTGCTCTCGGTGACAGTGCTCATGTTGAACAGTGCTCATGGTGACAGTGCTTATGGTGACAGTGCCCACGGTGACAGTGAAAATGGTGAGAGTGCCCATGGTGACATTTCCCTTGGTGACAGTGCTTATGGTGACAGTGACCATGGTGACACTGGCCATGGTGACAGTGCTCATGGTGAGAGTTCCCATGGTGACAGTGCTCATATTGACAGTGCCCATGGTGAACGTTCCCATGTTGACAGTTCCCATGGTGATAGTCCTCATGGTGACAGTGCTCATGGGGACAGTGCACACGGTGACAGTGCTCACGGTGATAATGCCCATGGTGATATTGCTCATGGTGAGACTGCCCATGGTGATAGTGCTCGCGGTGATAGTGCTCATGGTGAGAGTTCCCATGGTGACAGTGCCCACGGTGACAGTGCTCATGGTGACATTGCCCACGGTGACAGTGCTCATGGTGAGAGTTCGCATGGTGATAGTGCCCATGGTGACAGTGCTCATGGTGACACAGCCCATGGTGACTGTTCTAAACCTGCCGATGTACATGGTTGGAGTTCCCATGGTGAAATTCCTCATGGTGGCACTGCCCATGATGATAGTGTTCATGGTGACAGTGTCCATGGTGACAGTGCCTATGGTGACAGTGCCCATTGTGATAGTGCTCACGGTGATAGTGCCCACAGTGACAGTTCTAATGGTGACAGGGCTCACGGTGACAGTGCCCATGGTTATAGTCCTCACGATGATAGTGCTCATGGTGACAGTTCCCATGGTGACAGTTCCCATGGTGACAGTGCTGATGATGACAGTGCTCATGGTGACAGTGCCCATGGTGACAGTGCCCATGGTGACTGTGCTCATGCTGGTGGTGTATATGGTTGGAGTTCCCATGGTGAAATTCCTTATGGTGGCACTGCCCATGACGATAGTGCTCATGGTGACAGTGTCCATGGTGACAGTGCCCATGGTGACAGTGCCCATGGTGACAGTGCCCATGGTGACATTTCCCATGGTGACAGTGCTTATGGTGAGAGTTCCCATGGTGACAGTGCTCATCTTGACAGTGCCCATGGTGACAGTGTCCATGGTGACAGTGCCCATGGTGAGAGTGCTCATGGTGATAGTGCTCACGGTGACAGTTCCCTTGGTGATACTGCTCATGGTGATAGTGCTCATGGTGAAAGTGCTCATGGTGACAATTCACCTGGTGACAGTGCTCATGATGACAGTGCTCATGGTGACAGTGCTCACGGTGACACTGCCCATGTTGATAGTGCTCACAGTGATAGTGCTCATGGTGACAATTCCCATGGTTACAGTGCCCATGGTGACAGTGCTCATGGTGACAGTGCTCACGGTGACAGTGCTCATGGTGACAGTGCTCACAGTGATAGTTCTCTTGGTGACAGCGCCCTTGGTGATAGTGCCCATGGTGATAGTGCTAATGGTGATAGTGCCCATGGTGACAGAGATCATGGTGACAGTGCCTATGGTGACAGTGCCCATGGTGACATTTCCCATGGTAACAGAGCTCATGATGACAGTGTCCATGGTGACAGTGCCCATGTTGAAAGTGCCCATGGTGACATTGCTCATGGTGACACTGCCCATGGTGACTGTGCTCATTCTGGCGGTGTACATGTTTGGAATTCCCATGGTGAAATTCCTCATGGTGGCACTGCCCATGATGATAGTGCTCATGGTGACAGTGACCATCGTGAGAGTTCCCATGGTGACAGTGCTCATGGTGACACTGCCCATGGTGACAGGGCCCATGGTGACATTTCCCATGGTGACAGTGCTTATGTTGACAGTGCAGACGATGACCGTGCCCACGGTGACATTTCCTATGGTGACAGTGTTCATCGTGATATTGCTCACGGTGACAGTGCCCATGGTTATAGTCCTCACGGTGATAGTGCTCATGGTGACAGTTCCCATGGTGACAGTGCCCACGGTGACAGTGCTCATGGTGACATGGCCCACTGTGACAGGGCTCATGGTGACACTGCCCATGGTGACAGTGCCCATGATGACATTTCCCATGGTGACAGTGCTTATGTTGACAGTGCACACGGTGACAGTGCCCACGGTCACATTTCCCATGGTGACAGTGTTCATGGTGATATTGCTCACAGTGACAGTGCCCATGGTTATAGTCCTCACGGTGATAGTGCTCATGGTGACAGTTCCCATGGTGACAGTGCCCACGGTGACAGTGCTCATAGTGACATTGCCCACGGTGACAGTGCTCATGGTGAGAGTTCGCATGGTGATAGTGCCCATGGTGACAGTGCTCTTGGTGACACAGCCCATGGTGACTGTTCTAAACCTGCCGATGTACATGGTTGGAGTTCCCATGGTGAAATTCCTCATGGTGGCACTGCCCATGATGATAGTGTTCATGGTGACAGTGTCCATGGTGACAGTGCCTATGGTGACAGTGCCCATTGTGATAGTGCTCACGGTGATAGTGCCCACAGTGACAGTTCTAATGGTGACAGTGTTCACGGTGACAGTGCCCATGGTTATAGTCCTCACGATGATAGTGCTCATGGTGACAGTTCCCATGGTGACAGTTCCCATGGTGACAGTGCCGATGATGACAGTGCTCATGGTGACAGTGCCCATGGTGACAGTGCTCATGGTGACAGTGCTCACGGTGACAGTGCCCTTGGTGATAGTACCCATTGTAATAGTGCTCACGGTAACTGTGCCCATGGTGATATTGCTCACAGTGACACTGCCCATGGTGATAGTGCTCACGGTGATAGTGCTCATGGTGGCAGTTCGCATGGTGACACTGTGTATGTTGAAAGTGCCCATGGTGACAGTGCTCATGGTGACACTGCCCATGGTGACTGTGCTCATGCTGGTGGTGTATATGGTTGGAGTTCCCATGGTGAAATTCCTTATGGTGGCACTGCCCATGACGATAGTGCTCATGGTGACAGTGTCCATGGTGACAGTGCCCATGGTGACAGTGCCCATCGTGACAGTGCCCATGGTGACATTTCCCATGGTGACAGTGCTCATCTTGACAGTGCCCATGGTGACAGTGTCCATGGTGACAGTGCCCATGGTGAGAGTGCCCATGGTGACAGTGTCCAAGGTGACAGTGCTCATGTTGACTGTGCCCACGGTGACAATGCTCATGGTGAGAATTCCAACGGTGACAGTGCTCACCTTGACAGTGTCCATGGTGACAGTTCCCTTGGTGATAATGCTCATGGTGATAGTGCTCATGGTGATAGTGCTCATGGTGACACTGCCCATGGTGAATGTGCTCATGCTGGCGGTGTACATGGTTGGAGATCCCATGGTGAAATTCTTTATGGTGGTAATGCACATGATGATAGTGCTCATGCTGAGAGTGTCCATGGTGACAGTGCCTATGGTGACAGTGCCCATGGTGACATTTCCCATGGTGACAGTGCTCATGGTGAGAGTTCCCATGGTGACAATGCTCATGGTGACTATGCTCATGGTGACAGTGCCCACGGTGAAAATGCTCATGGTGACCGTGCTCACGGTGATAGTGCTCACGGTAATAGTGCTCACGCTGACAGTGCCCTTGGTGATAGTGCTCATGGTAATAGTGATCATGGTGACGGTTCGCATGGTGACAGTGCCCATGTTGAAAGTGCCCATGGTGGCAGTGCTCATGGTGTCACTGCCCATAGTGAATGTGCTCATGCTGGCATTGTCCATGGTTGGAGTTTCTATGGTGAAATTCCTTATGGTGGCACTGCCCATGATGATAGTGTTCATAGTGACAGTGTCCATGGTGACAGTGCCTATGGTGACAGGGTCCATTGTGATAGTGCTCACGGTGATAGTGCCCACAGTGACAGTGCTAATGGTGAGAGTTCCCATGGTGACAGTGCCCATGATGACAGTGCTCATGGTGACAGTGCCCACGATGACAGTGCTCATGGTGACAGTGCCCTTGGTGATACTTCTCACGGTGATAGTGCTCACAGTGATAGTGCTCACGGTGACAGTGCCCTGATGGATAGTGCCCATGGTGACAGTGTCCCTGGTGACCGTGCTCATGGTGACATTTCCCATGGTGAGAGTGCTCATGGTGAGAGTGCTCACTGTGGCAGTGCCAATGGTTACAGTGCTCATGGTGGCAGTGTCCGTGGTGGCAGTTCCTAAGATGACAGTGTCCATGATGACAGAGCCCAGGGTGACAGTGCTCATGGTGACACTGCCCATGGTGACAGTGCACACGGTGACAGTGCCCACGGTGACAGTGCTCATGGTGAGAGTGCTCATGGTGATAGTGCCCATGGTAATAGTGCTCACTCTGACATTTCCCATGGTGATATTGCTCACGGTGACACTGCAAATGGTGTTAGTGCTCACGGTGATAGTGCTCATGGTGACAGTTCCCATGGTGAGAGTGCCCACGGTGACAGTGCTCATGGTGACATTGCCCACAGTGACAGTGCTCATGGTGACAGAGCTCACGGTGACAGTGCCCTTTGTGAGAGTGCTCATGGTGAGAGTGCTCATAGTGATAGTGTTCATGGTGACAGTTTGCATGGTGACAGTGCCCATGTTGAAAGTGCCCATGGTGATAGTGCTCACGGTGACACTGCCCATGGTGACTGTGCTCATGCTGGCGGTGTACATGGTTGGAGTTGCCATGGTGAAATTCCTCATGGTGGCACTGCCCATGATGATAGTGCTCATGTTGACTGTGTCCATGGTAACAGTGCCCATGCTGACAGTGCCCATAGTGACATTTCCCATGGTGACAGTGTTCATGGTAAGAGTTACCATGGTGACAGTGCTCATGTTCACAGTGCCCATGGTGACAGTGTCCATGGTCAAGAGTGCCCATGGTGAGAGTGCCCATGTTGAGAGTGCCCATGGTGACAGTGCCCATGGCGACAGTACTCATGGTGACACTTCCCATGATGACAATGCTCCTGGTGACAATGATCATGGTGACAGTGCTCATGGTGACAGTGCTCATGGTGGCAGTGTCCATGGTGACAGTGCTCATGGTGGCAGTTCCCATATTGACGGTGATCATGGTGACAGTGCCCATGGTGACAGTGCCCATGATGACAGTTCCAATGTTGACAGGGTACTTGGGGACAAAGCTCATGGAAACAGTGTCCATGGTGATAGTGCTCCTGGTGACAGTGTCCATGGTTACAGTGCCCATGGTGACAGTTTCCAAGGTGACATTTTCCATGGTGACAGTGCCCATGGTGACAGTGCTCATGGTGACTGTGCCCACAGTGACAATGCTCATGGTGACAATGCTCATGGTGACAGTGTCCATGGTGACAGTGCTCATGGTGACAGTGCCCATGGTGACAGTGCCCATGGTGACAGTGCTCACGGTGATAGTGCCCACAGTGGCAGTGCTCTCGGTGACAGTGCTCATGTTGAACAGTGCTCATGGTGACAGTGCTTATGGTGACAGTGCCCACGGTGACAGTGAAAATGGTGAGAGTGCCCATGGTGACATTTCCCTTGGTGACAGTGCTTATGGTGACAGTGACCATGGTGACACTGGCCATGGTGACAGTGCTCATGGTGAGAGTTCCCATGGTGACAGTGCTCATATTGACAGTGCCCATGGTGAACGTTCCCATGTTGACAGTTCCCATGGTGATAGTCCTCATGGTGACAGTGCTCATGGGGACAGTGCACACGGTGACAGTGCTCACGGTGATAATGCCCATGGTGATATTGCTCATGGTGAGACTGCCCATGGTGATAGTGCTCGCGGTGATAGTGCTCATGGTGAGAGTTCCCATGGTGACAGTGCCCACGGTGACAGTGCTCATGGTGACATTGCCCACGGTGACAGTGCTCATGGTGAGAGTTCGCATGGTGATAGTGCCCATGGTGACAGTGCTCATGGTGACACAGCCCATGGTGACTGTTCTAAACCTGCCGATGTACATGGTTGGAGTTCCCATGGTGAAATTCCTCATGGTGGCACTGCCCATGATGATAGTGTTCATGGTGACAGTGTCCATGGTGACAGTGCCTATGGTGACAGTGCCCATTGTGATAGTGCTCACGGTGATAGTGCCCACAGTGACAGTTCTAATGGTGACAGGGCTCACGGTGACAGTGCCCATGGTTATAGTCCTCACGATGATAGTGCTCATGGTGACAGTTCCCATGGTGACAGTTCCCATGGTGACAGTGCTGATGATGACAGTGCTCATGGTGACAGTGCCCATGGTGACAGTGCTCATGGTGACAGTGCTCACGGTGACAGTGCCCTTGGTGATAGTACCCATTGTAATAGTGCTCACGGTAACTGTGCCCATGGTGATATTGCTCACGGTGACACTGCCCATGGTGATAGTGCTCACGGTGATAGTGCTCATGGTGACAGTTCGCATGGTGACACTGTGTATGTTGAAAGTGCCCATGGTGACAGTGCTCATGGTGACACTGCCCATGATGACTGTGCTCATGCTGGTGGTGTACATGGTTGGAGTTCCCATGGTGAAATTCCTTATGGTGGCACTGCCCATGACGATAGTGCTCATGGTGACAGTGTCCATGGTGACAGTGCCCATGGTGACAGTGCCCATGGTGACATTTCCCATGGTGACAGTGCTTATGGTGAGAGTTCCCATGGTGACAGTGCTCATCTTGACAGTGCCCATGGTGACAGTGTCCATGGTGACAGTGCCCATGGTGATAGTGCTCATGGTGATAGTGCTCACGGTGACGGTTCCCTTGGTGATACTGCTCATGGTGATAGTGCTCATGGTGAAAGTGCTCATGGTGACAATTCACATGGTGACAGTGCTCATGATGACAGTGCTCACGGTGACACTGCCCATGTTGATAGTGCTCACAGTGATAGTGCTCATGGTGACAATTCCCATGGTTACAGTGCCCATGGTGACAGTGCTCATGGTGACAGTGCTCACGGTGACAGTGCTCATGGTGACAGTGCTCACAGTGATAGTTCTCTTGGTGACAGCGCCCTTCATGATAGTGCCCATGGTGATAGTGCTAATGGTGATAGTGCTCATGGTGACAGAGATCATGGTGACAGTGCCTATGGTGACAGTGCCCATGGTGACATTTCCCATGGTAACAGAGCTCATGATGACAGTGTCCATGGTGACAGTGCCCATGTTGAAAGTGCCCATGGTGACAGTGCTCACGGTGACACTGCCCATGTTGATACTGCTCACAGTGATAGTGCTCATGGTGACAATTCCCATGGTTACAGTGCCCATGGTGACAGTGCTCATGGTGACAGTGCTCACGGTGACAGTGCTCATGGTGACAGTGCTCACAGTGATAGTTCTCTTGGTGACAGCGCCCTTGGTGATAGTGCCCATGGTGATAGTGCTAATGGTGATAGTGCTCATGGTGACAGAGATCATGGTGACAGTGCCTATGGTGACAGTGCCCATGGTGACATTTCCCATGGTAACAGAGCTCATGATGACAGTGTCCATGGTGACAGTGCCCATGTTGAAAGTGCCCATGGTGACATTGCTCATGGTGACACTGCCCATGGTGACTGTGCTCATTCTGGCGGTGTACATGTTTGGAATTCCCATGGTGAAATTCCTCATGGTGGCACTGCCCATGATGATAGTGCTCATGGTGACAGTGACCATCGTGAGAGTTCCCATGGTGACAGTGCTCATGGTGACACTGCCCATGGTGACAGGGCCCATGGTGACATTTCCCATGGTGACAGTGCTTATGTTGACAGTGCAGACGATGACCGTGCCCACGGTGACATTTCCTATGGTGACAGTGTTCATCGTGATATTGCTCACGGTGACAGTGCCCATGGTTATAGTCCTCACGGTGATAGTGCTCATGGTGACAGTTCCCATGGTGACAGTGCCCACGGTGACAGTGCTCATGGTGACATGGCCCACTGTGACAGGTCTCATGGTGACACTGCCCATGGTGACAGTGCCCATGATGACATTTCCCATGGTGACAGTGCTTATGTTGACAGTGCACACGGTGACAGTGCCCACGGTCACATTTCCCATGGTGACAGTGTTCATGGTGATATTGCTCACAGTGACAGTGCCCATGGTTATAGTCCTCACGGTGATAGTGCTCATGGTGACAGTTCCCATGGTGACAGTGCCCACGGTGACAGTGCTCATAGTGACATTGCCCACGGTGACAGTGCTCATGGTGAGAGTTCGCATGGTGATAGTGCCCATGGTGACAGTGCTCATGGTGACACAGCCCATGGTGACTGTTCTAAACCTGCCGATGTACATGGTTGGAGTTCCCATGGTGAAATTCCTCATGGTGGCACTGCCCATGATGATAGTGTTCATGGTGACAGTGTCCATGGTGACAGTGCCTATGGTGACAGTGCCCATTGTGATAGTGCTCACGGTGATAGTGCCCACAGTGACAGTTCTAATGGTGACAGTGTTCACGGTGACAGTGCCCATGGTTATAGTCCTCACGATGATAGTGCTCATGGTGACAGTTCCCATGGTGACAGTTCCCATGGTGACAGTGCCGATGATGACAGTGCTCATGGTGACAGTGCCCATGGTGACAGTGCTCATGGTGACAGTGCTCACGGTGACAGTGCCCTTGGTGATAGTACCCATTGTAATAGTGCTCACGGTAACTGTGCCCATGGTGATATTGCTCACAGTGACACTGCCCATGGTGATAGTGCTCACGGTGATAGTGCTCATGGTGACAGTTCGCATGGTGACACTGTGTATGTTGAAAGTGCCCATGGTGACAGTGCTCATGGTGACACTGCCCATGGTGACTGTGCTCATGCTGGTGGTGTATATGGTTGGAGTTCCCATGGTGAAATTCCTTATGGGGGCACTGCCCATGACGATAGTGCTCATGGTGACAGTGTCCATGGTGACAGTGCCCATGGTGACAGTGCCCATGGTGAGAGTGCCCATGGTGACATTTCCCATGGTGACAGTGCTTATGGTGAGAGTTCCCATGGTGACAGTGCTCATCTTGACAGTGCCCATGGTGACAGTGTCCATGGTGACAGTGCCCATGGTGAGAGTGCTCATGGTGATAGTGCTCACGGTGACAGTTCCCTTGGTGATACTGCTCATGGTGATAGTGCTCATGGTGAAAGTGCTCATGGTGACAATTCACATGGTGACAGTGCTCATGATGACAGTGCTCATGGTGACAGTGCTCACGGTGACACTGCCCATGTTGATAGTGCTCACAGTGATAGTGCTCATGGTGACAATTCCCATGGTTACAGTGCCCATGGTGACAGTGCTCATGGTGACAGTGCTCACGGTGACAGTGCTCATGGTGACAGTGCTCACAGTGATAGTTCTCTTGGTGACAGCGCCCTTGGTGATAGTGCCCATGGTGATAGTGCTAATGGTGATAGTGCTCATGGTGACAGAGATCATGGTGACAGTGCCTATGGTGACAGTGCCCATGGTGACATTTCCCATGGTAACAGAGCTCATGATGACAGTGTCCATGGTGACAGTGCCCATGTTGAAAGTGCCCATGGTGACATTGCTCATGGTGACACTGCCCATGGTGACTGTGCTCATTCTGGCGGTGTACATGTTTGGAATTCCCATGGTGAAATTCCTCATGGTGGCACTGCCCATGATGATAGTGCTCATGGTGACAGTGACCATCGTGAGAGTTCCCATGGTGACAGTGCTCATGGTGACACTGCCCATGGTGACAGGGCCCATGGTGACATTTCCCATGGTGACAGTGCTTATGTTGACAGTGCAGACGATGACCGTGCCCACGGTGACATTTCCTATGGTGACAGTGTTCATCGTGATATTGCTCACGGTGACAGTGCCCATGGTTATAGTCCTCACGGTGATAGTGCTCATGGTGACAGTTCCCATGGTGACAGTGCCCACGGTGACAGTGCTCATGGTGACATGGCCCACGGTGACAGGGCTCATGGTGACACTGCCCATGGTGACAGTGCCCATGATGACATTTCCCATGGTGACA
The DNA here is from genome assembly GCF_965194805.1 of Balaenoptera borealis. NCBI lineage: Eukaryota > Metazoa > Chordata > Mammalia > Artiodactyla > Balaenopteridae > Balaenoptera > Balaenoptera borealis. Next base: position 168,902 of record NW_028123182.1, read on the forward strand.
GTGCTTATGTTGACAGTGCACACGGTGACAGTGCCCACGGTCACATTTCCCATGGTGACAGTGTTCATGGTGATATTGCTCACAGTGACAGTGCCCATGGTTATAGTCCTCACGGTGATAGTGCTCATGGTGACAGTTCCCATGGTGACAGTGCCCACGGTGACAGTGCTCATGGTGACATTGCCCACGGTGACAGTGCTCATGGTGAGAGTTCGCATGGTGATAGTGCCCATGGTGACAGTGCTCATGGTGACACAGCCCATGGTGACTGTTCTAAACCTGCCGATGTACATGGTTGGAGTTCCCATGGTGAAATTCCTCATGGTGGCACTGCCCATGATGATAGTGTTCATGGTGACAGTGTCCATGGTGACAGTGCCCATGGTGACAGTGCCCATGGTGACATTTCCCATGGTGACAGTGCTTATGGTGAGAGTTCCCATGGTGACAGTGCTCATCTTGACAGTGCCCATGGTGACAGTGTCCATGGTGACAGTGCCCATGGTGAGAGTGCTCATGGTGATAGTGCTCACGGTGACAGTTCCCTTGGTGATACTGCTCATGGTGATAGTGCTCATGGTGAAAGTGCTCATGGTGACAATTCACCTGGTGACAGTGCTCATGATGACAGTGCTCATGGTGACAGTGCTCACGGTGACACTGCCCATGTTGATAGTGCTCACAGTGATAGTGCTCATGGTGACAATTCCCATGGTTACAGTGCCCATGGTGACAGTGCTCATGGTGACAGTGCTCACGGTGACAGTGCTCATGGTGACAGTGCTCACAGTGATAGTTCTCTTGGTGACAGCGCCCTTGGTGATAGTGCCCATGGTGATAGTGCTAATGGTGATAGTGCCCATGGTGACAGAGATCATGGTGACAGTGCCTATGGTGACAGTGCCCATGGTGACATTTCCCATGGTAACAGAGCTCATGATGACAGTGTCCATGGTGACAGTGCCCATGTTGAAAGTGCCCATGGTGACATTGCTCATGGTGACACTGCCCATGGTGACTGTGCTCATTCTGGCGGTGTACATGTTTGGAATTCCCATGGTGAAATTCCTCATGGTGGCACTGCCCATGATGATAGTGCTCATGGTGACAGTGACCATCGTGAGAGTTCCCATGGTGACAGTGCTCATGGTGACACTGCCCATGGTGACAGGGCCCATGGTGACATTTCCCATGGTGACAGTGCTTATGTTGACAGTGCAGACGATGACCGTGCCCACGGTGACATTTCCTATGGTGACAGTGTTCATCGTGATATTGCTCACGGTGACAGTGCCCATGGTTATAGTCCTCACGGTGATAGTGCTCATGGTGACAGTTCCCATGGTGACAGTGCCCACGGTGACAGTGCTCATGGTGACATGGCCCACTGTGACAGGGCTCATGGTGACACTGCCCATGGTGACAGTGCCCATGATGACATTTCCCATGGTGACAGTGCTTATGTTGACAGTGCACACGGTGACAGTGCCCACGGTCACATTTCCCATGGTGACAGTGTTCATGGTGATATTGCTCACAGTGACAGTGCCCATGGTTATAGTCCTCACGGTGATAGTGCTCATGGTGACAGTTCCCATGGTGACAGTGCCCACGGTGACAGTGCTCATAGTGACATTGCCCACGGTGACAGTGCTCATGGTGAGAGTTCGCATGGTGATAGTGCCCATGGTGACAGTGCTCTTGGTGACACAGCCCATGGTGACTGTTCTAAACCTGCCGATGTACATGGTTGGAGTTCCCATGGTGAAATTCCTCATGGTGGCACTGCCCATGATGATAGTGTTCATGGTGACAGTGTCCATGGTGACAGTGCCTATGGTGACAGTGCCCATTGTGATAGTGCTCACGGTGATAGTGCCCACAGTGACAGTTCTAATGGTGACAGTGTTCACGGTGACAGTGCCCATGGTTATAGTCCTCACGATGATAGTGCTCATGGTGACAGTTCCCATGGTGACAGTTCCCATGGTGACAGTGCCGATGATGACAGTGCTCATGGTGACAGTGCCCATGGTGACAGTGCTCATGGTGACAGTGCTCACGGTGACAGTGCCCTTGGTGATAGTACCCATTGTAATAGTGCTCACGGTAACTGTGCCCATGGTGATATTGCTCACAGTGACACTGCCCATGGTGATAGTGCTCACGGTGATAGTGCTCATGGTGGCAGTTCGCATGGTGACACTGTGTATGTTGAAAGTGCCCATGGTGACAGTGCTCATGGTGACACTGCCCATGGTGACTGTGCTCATGCTGGTGGTGTATATGGTTGGAGTTCCCATGGTGAAATTCCTTATGGTGGCACTGCCCATGACGATAGTGCTCATGGTGACAGTGTCCATGGTGACAGTGCCCATGGTGACAGTGCCCATCGTGACAGTGCCCATGGTGACATTTCCCATGGTGACAGTGCTCATCTTGACAGTGCCCATGGTGACAGTGTCCATGGTGACAGTGCCCATGGTGAGAGTGCCCATGGTGACAGTGTCCAAGGTGACAGTGCTCATGTTGACTGTGCCCACGGTGACAATGCTCATGGTGAGAATTCCAACGGTGACAGTGCTCACCTTGACAGTGTCCATGGTGACAGTTCCCTTGGTGATAATGCTCATGGTGATAGTGCTCATGGTGATAGTGCTCATGGTGACACTGCCCATGGTGAATGTGCTCATGCTGGCGGTGTACATGGTTGGAGATCCCATGGTGAAATTCTTTATGGTGGTAATGCACATGATGATAGTGCTCATGCTGAGAGTGTCCATGGTGACAGTGCCTATGGTGACAGTGCCCATGGTGACATTTCCCATGGTGACAGTGCTCATGGTGAGAGTTCCCATGGTGACAATGCTCATGGTGACTATGCTCATGGTGACAGTGCCCACGGTGAAAATGCTCATGGTGACCGTGCTCACGGTGATAGTGCTCACGGTAATAGTGCTCACGCTGACAGTGCCCTTGGTGATAGTGCTCATGGTAATAGTGATCATGGTGACGGTTCGCATGGTGACAGTGCCCATGTTGAAAGTGCCCATGGTGGCAGTGCTCATGGTGTCACTGCCCATAGTGAATGTGCTCATGCTGGCATTGTCCATGGTTGGAGTTTCTATGGTGAAATTCCTTATGGTGGCACTGCCCATGATGATAGTGTTCATAGTGACAGTGTCCATGGTGACAGTGCCTATGGTGACAGGGTCCATTGTGATAGTGCTCACGGTGATAGTGCCCACAGTGACAGTGCTAATGGTGAGAGTTCCCATGGTGACAGTGCCCATGATGACAGTGCTCATGGTGACAGTGCCCACGATGACAGTGCTCATGGTGACAGTGCCCTTGGTGATACTTCTCACGGTGATAGTGCTCACAGTGATAGTGCTCACGGTGACAGTGCCCTGATGGATAGTGCCCATGGTGACAGTGTCCCTGGTGACCGTGCTCATGGTGACATTTCCCATGGTGAGAGTGCTCATGGTGAGAGTGCTCACTGTGGCAGTGCCAATGGTTACAGTGCTCATGGTGGCAGTGTCCGTGGTGGCAGTTCCTAAGATGACAGTGTCCATGATGACAGAGCCCAGGGTGACAGTGCTCATGGTGACACTGCCCATGGTGACAGTGCACACGGTGACAGTGCCCACGGTGACAGTGCTCATGGTGAGAGTGCTCATGGTGATAGTGCCCATGGTAATAGTGCTCACTCTGACATTTCCCATGGTGATATTGCTCACGGTGACACTGCAAATGGTGTTAGTGCTCACGGTGATAGTGCTCATGGTGACAGTTCCCATGGTGAGAGTGCCCACGGTGACAGTGCTCATGGTGACATTGCCCACAGTGACAGTGCTCATGGTGACAGAGCTCACGGTGACAGTGCCCTTTGTGAGAGTGCTCATGGTGATAGTGCTCATAGTGATAGTGTTCATGGTGACAGTTTGCATGGTGACAGTGCCCATGTTGAAAGTGCCCATGGTGATAGTGCTCACGGTGACACTGCCCATGGTGACTGTGCTCATGCTGGCGGTGTACATGGTTGGAGTTGCCATGGTGAAATTCCTCATGGTGGCACTGCCCATGATGATAGTGCTCATGTTGACTGTGTCCATGGTAACAGTGCCCATGCTGACAGTGCCCATAGTGACATTTCCCATGGTGACAGTGTTCATGGTAAGAGTTACCATGGTGACAGTGCTCATGTTCACAGTGCCCATGGTGACAGTGTCCATGGTCAAGAGTGCCCATGGTGAGAGTGCCCATGTTGAGAGTGCCCATGGTGACAGTGCCCATGGCGACAGTACTCATGGTGACACTTCCCATGATGACAATGCTCCTGGTGACAATGATCATGGTGACAGTGCTCATGGTGACAGTGCTCATGGTGGCAGTGTCCATGGTGACAGTGCTCATGGTGGCAGTTCCCATATTGACGGTGATCATGGTGACAGTGCCCATGGTGACAGTGCCCATGATGACAGTTCCAATGTTGACAGGGTACTTGGGGACAAAGCTCATGGAAACAGTGTCCATGGTGATAGTGCTCCTGGTGACAGTGTCCATGGTTACAGTGCCCATGGTGACAGTTTCCAAGGTGACATTTTCCATGGTGACAGTGCCCATGGTGACAGTGCTCATGGTGACTGTGCCCACGGTGACAATGCTCATGGTGACAATGCTCATGGTGACAGTGTCCATGGTGACAGTGCTCATGGTGACAGTGCCCATGGTGACAGTGCCCATGGTGACAGTGCTCACGGTGATAGTGCCCACAGTGGCAGTGCTCTCGGTGACAGTGCTCATGTTGAACAGTGCTCATGGTGACAGTGCTTATGGTGACAGTGCCCACGGTGACAGTGAAAATGGTGAGAGTGCCCATGGTGACATTTCCCTTGGTGACAGTGCTTATGGTGACAGTGACCATGGTGACACTGGCCATGGTGACAGTGCTCATGGTGAGAGTTCCCATGGTGACAGTGCTCATATTGACAGTGCCCATGGTGAACGTTCCCATGTTGACAGTTCCCATGGTGATAGTCCTCATGGTGACAGTGCTCATGGGGACAGTGCACACGGTGACAGTGCTCACGGTGATAATGCCCATGGTGATATTGCTCATGGTGAGACTGCCCATGGTGATAGTGCTCGCGGTGATAGTGCTCATGGTGAGAGTTCCCATGGTGACAGTGCCCACGGTGACAGTGCTCATGGTGACATTGCCCACGGTGACAGTGCTCATGGTGAGAGTTCGCATGGTGATAGTGCCCATGGTGACAGTGCTCATGGTGACACAGCCCATGGTGACTGTTCTAAACCTGCCGATGTACATGGTTGGAGTTCCCATGGTGAAATTCCTCATGGTGGCACTGCCCATGATGATAGTGTTCATGGTGACAGTGTCCATGGTGACAGTGCCTATGGTGACAGTGCCCATTGTGATAGTGCTCACGGTGATAGTGCCCACAGTGACAGTTCTAATGGTGACAGGGCTCACGGTGACAGTGCCCATGGTTATAGTCCTCACGATGATAGTGCTCATGGTGACAGTTCCCATGGTGACAGTTCCCATGGTGACAGTGCTGATGATGACAGTGCTCATGGTGACAGTGCCCATGGTGACAGTGCTCATGGTGACAGTGCTCACGGTGACAGTGCCCTTGGTGATAGTACCCATTGTAATAGTGCTCACGGTAACTGTGCCCATGGTGATATTGCTCACGGTGACACTGCCCATGGTGATAGTGCTCACGGTGATAGTGCTCATGGTGACAGTTCGCATGGTGACACTGTGTATGTTGAAAGTGCCCATGGTGACAGTGCTCATGGTGACACTGCCCATGATGACTGTGCTCATGCTGGTGGTGTACATGGTTGGAGTTCCCATGGTGAAATTCCTTATGGTGGCACTGCCCATGACGATAGTGCTCATGGTGACAGTGTCCATGGTGACAATGCCCATGGTGACAGTGCCCATGGTGACATTTCCCATGGTGACAGTGCTTATGGTGAGAGTTCCCATGGTGACAGTGCTCATCTTGACAGTGCCCATGGTGACAGTGTCCATGGTGACAGTGCCCATGGTGATAGTGCTCATGGTGATAGTGCTCACGGTGACGGTTCCCTTGGTGATACTGCTCATGGTGATAGTGCTCATGGTGAAAGTGCTCATGGTGACAATTCACATGGTGACAGTGCTCATGATGACAGTGCTCACGGTGACACTGCCCATGTTGATAGTGCTCACAGTGATAGTGCTCATGGTGACAATTCCCATGGTTACAGTGCCCATGGTGACAGTGCTCATGGTGACAGTGCTCACGGTGACAGTGCTCATGGTGACAGTGCTCACAGCGATAGTTCTCTTGGTGACAGCGCCCTTCATGATAGTGCCCATGGTGATAGTGCTAATGGTGATAGTGCTCATGGTGACAGAGATCATGGTGACAGTGCCTATGGTGACAGTGCCCATGGTGACATTTCCCATGGTAACAGAGCTCATGATGACAGTGTCCATGGTGACAGTGCCCATGTTGAAAGTGCCCATGGTGACAGTGCTCACGGTGACACTGCCCATGTTGATACTGCTCACAGTGATAGTGCTCATGGTGACAATTCCCATGGTTACAGTGCCCATGGTGACAGTGCTCATGGTGACAGTGCTCACGGTGACAGTGCTCATGGTGACAGTGCTCACAGTGATAGTTCTCTTGGTGACAGCGCCCTTGGTGATAGTGCCCATGGTGATAGTGCTAATGGTGATAGTGCTCATGGTGACAGAGATCATGGTGACAGTGCCTATGGTGACAGTGCCCATGGTGACATTTCCCATGGTAACAGAGCTCATGATGACAGTGTCCATGGTGACAGTGCCCATGTTGAAAGTGCCCATGGTGACATTGCTCATGGTGACACTGCCCATGGTGACTGTGCTCATTCTGGCGGTGTACATGTTTGGAATTCCCATGGTGAAATTCCTCATGGTGGCACTGCCCATGATGATAGTGCTCATGGTGACAGTGACCATCGTGAGAGTTCCCATGGTGACAGTGCTCATGGTGACACTGCCCATGGTGACAGGGCCCATGGTGACAGTGCTTATGTTGACAGTGCAGACGATGACCGTGCCCACGGTGACATTTCCTATGGTGACAGTGTTCATCGTGATATTGCTCACGGTGACAGTGCCCATGGTTATAGTCCTCACGGTGATAGTGCTCATGGTGACAGTTCCCATGGTGACAGTGCCCACGGTGACAGTGCTCATGGTGACATGGCCCACTGTGACAGGTCTCATGGTGACACTGCCCATGGTGACAGTGCCCATGATGACATTTCCCATGGTGACAGTGCTTATGTTGACAGTGCACACGGTGACAGTGCCCACGGTCACATTTCCCATGGTGACAGTGTTCATGGTGATATTGCTCACAGTGACAGTGCCCATGGTTATAGTCCTCACGGTGATAGTGCTCATGGTGACAGTTCCCATGGTGACAGTGCCCACGGTGACAGTGCTCATAGTGACATTGCCCACGGTGACAGTGCTCATGGTGAGAGTTCGCATGGTGATAGTGCCCATGGTGACAGTGCTCATGGTGACACAGCCCATGGTGACTGTTCTAAACCTGCCGATGTACATGGTTGGAGTTCCCATGGTGAAATTCCTCATGGTGGCACTGCCCATGATGATAGTGTTCATGGTGACAGTGTCCATGGTGACAGTGCCTATGGTGACAGTGCCCATTGTGATAGTGCTCACGGTGATAGTGCCCACAGTGACAGTTCTAATGGTGACAGTGTTCACGGTGACAGTGCCCATGGTTATAGTCCTCACGATGATAGTGCTCATGGTGACAGTTCCCATGGTGACAGTTCCCATGGTGACAGTGCCGATGATGACAGTGCTCATGGTGACAGTGCCCATGGTGACAGTGCTCATGGTGACAGTGCTCACGGTGACAGTGCCCTTGGTGATAGTACCCATTGTAATAGTGCTCACGGTAACTGTGCCCATGGTGATATTGCTCACAGTGACACTGCCCATGGTGATAGTGCTCACGGTGATAGTGCTCATGGTGACAGTTCGCATGGTGACACTGTGTATGTTGAAAGTGCCCATGGTGACAGCGCTCATGGTGACACTGCCCATGGTGACTGTGCTCATGCTGGTGGTGTATATGGTTGGAGTTCCCATGGTGAAATTCCTTATGGGGGCACTGCCCATGACGATAGTGCTCATGGTGACAGTGTCCATGGTGACAGTGCCCATGGTGACAGTGCCCATGGTGAGAGTGCCCATGGTGACATTTCCCATGGTGACAGTGCTTATGGTGAGAGTTCCCATGGTGACAGTGCTCATCTTGACAGTGCCCATGGTGACAGTGTCCATGGTGACAGTGCCCATGGTGAGAGTGCTCATGGTGATAGTGCTCACGGTGACAGTTCCCTTGGTGATACTGCTCATGGTGATAGTGCTCATGGTGAAAGTGCTCATGGTGACAATTCACATGGTGACAGTGCTCATGATGACAGTGCTCATGGTGACAGTGCTCACGGTGACACTGCCCATGTTGATAGTGCTCACAGTGATAGTGCTCATGGTGACAATTCCCATGGTTACAGTGCCCATGGTGACAGTGCTCATGGTGACAGTGCTCACGGTGACAGTGCTCATGGTGACAGTGCTCACAGTGATAGTTCTCTTGGTGACAGCGCCCTTGGTGATAGTGCCCATGGTGATAGTGCTAATGGTGATAGTGCTCATGGTGACAGAGATCATGGTGACAGTGCCTATGGTGACAGTGCCCATGGTGACATTTCCCATGGTAACAGAGCTCATGATGACAGTGTCCATGGTGACAGTGCCCATGTTGAAAGTGCCCATGGTGACATTGCTCATGGTGACACTGCCCATGGTGACTGTGCTCATTCTGGCGGTGTACATGTTTGGAATTCCCATGGTGAAATTCCTCATGGTGGCACTGCCCATGATGATAGTGCTCATGGTGACAGTGACCATCGTGAGAGTTCCCATGGTGACAGTGCTCATGGTGACACTGCCCATGGTGACAGGGCCCATGGTGACATTTCCCATGGTGACAGTGCTTATGTTGACAGTGCAGACGATGACCGTGCCCACGGTGACATTTCCTATGGTGACAGTGTTCATCGTGATATTGCTCACGGTGACAGTGCCCATGGTTATAGTCCTCACGGTGATAGTGCTCATGGTGACAGTTCCCATGGTGACAGTGCCCACGGTGACAGTGCTCATGGTGACATGGCCCACGGTGACAGGGCTCATGGTGACACTGCCCATGGTGACAGTGCCCATGATGACATTTCCCATGGTGACAGTGCTTATGTTGACAGTGCACACGGTGACAGTGCCCACGGTCACATTTCCCATGGTGACAGTGTTCATGGTGATATTGCTCACAGTGACAGTGCCCATGGTTATAGTCCTCACGGTGATAGTGCTCATGGTGACAGTTCCCATGGTGACAGTGCCCACGGTGACAGTGCTCATGGTGACATTGCCCACGGTGACAGTGCTCATGGTGAGAGTTCGCATGGTGATAGTGCCCATGGTGACAGTGCTCATGGTGACACAGCCCATGGTGACTGTTCTAAACCTGCCGATGTACATGGTTGGAGTTCCCATGGTGAAATTCCTCATGGTGGCACTGCCCATGATGATAGTGTTCATGGTGACAGTGTCCATGGTGACAGTGCCTATGGTGACAGTGCCCATTGTGATAGTGCTCACGGTGATAGTGCCCACAGTGACAGTTCTAATGGTGACAGTGTTCACGGTGACAGTGCCCATGGTTATAGTCCTCACGATGATAGTGCTCATGGTGACAGTTCCCCTGGTGACAGTTCCCATGGTGACAGTGCCGATGATGACAGTGCTCATGGTGACAGTGCCCATGGTGACAGTGCTCATGGTGACAGTGCTCACGGTGACAGTGCCCTTGGTGATAGTACCCATTGTAATAGTGCTCACGGTAACTGTGCCCATGGTGATATTGCTCACAGTGACACTGCCCATGGTGATAGTGCTCACGGTGATAGTGCTCATGGTGACAGTTCGCATGGTGACACTGCGTATGTTGAAAGTGCCCATGGTGACAGTGCTCATGGTGACACTGCCCATGGTGACTGTGCTCATGCTGGTGGTGTATATGGTTGGAGTTCCCATGGTGAAATTCCTTATGGTGGCACTGCCCATGACGATAGTGCTCATGGTGACAGTGTCCATGGTGACAGTGCCCATGGTGACAGTGCCCATCGTGACAGTGCCCATGGTGACATTTCCCATGGTGACAGTGCTCATCTTGACAGTGCCCATGGTGACAGTGTCCATGGTGACAGTGCCCATGGTGAGAGTGCCCATGGTGACAGTGTCCAAGGTGACAGTGCTCATGTCAACTGTGCCCACGGTGACAATGCTCATGGTGAGAATTCCAACGGTGACAGTGCTCACCTTGACAGTGTCCATGGTGACAGTTCCCTTGGTGATAATGCTCATGGTGATAGTGCTCATGGTGATAGTTCTCATGGTGACACTGCCCATGGTGAATGTGCTCATGCTGGCGGTGTACATGATTGGAGATCCCATGGTGAAATTCTTTATGGTGGTAATGCACATGATGATAGTGCTCATGCTGAGAGTGTCCATGGTGACAGTGCCTATGGTGACAGTGCCCATGGTGACATTTCCCATGGTGACAGTGCTCATGGTGAGAGTTCCCATGGTGACAATGCTCATGGTGACTATGCTCATGGTGACAGTGCCCACGGTGAAAATGCTCATGGTGACCGTGCTCACGGTGATAGTGCTCACGGTAATAGTGCTCACGCTGACAGTGCCCTTGGTGATAGTGCTCATGGTGACGGTTCGCATGGTGACAGTGCCCATGTTGAAAGTGCCCATGGTGGCAGTGCTCATGGTGTCACTGCCCATAGTGAATGTGCTCATGCTGGCATTGTCCATGGTTGGAGTTTCTATGGTGAAATTCCTTATGGTGGCACTGCCCATGATGATAGTGTTCATAGTGACAGTGTCCATGGTGACAGTGCCTATGGTGACAGGGTCCATTGTGATAGTGCTCACGGTGATAGTGCCCACAGTGACAGTGCTAATGGTGAGAGTTCCCATGGTGACAGTGCCCATGATGACAGTGCTCATGGTGACAGTGCCCACGATGACAGTGCTCATGGTGACAGTGCCCTTGGTGATACTTCTCACGGTGATAGTGCTCACAGTGATAGTGCTCACGGTGACAGTGCCCTGATGGATAGTGCCCATGGTGACAGTGTCCCTGGTGACCGTGCTCATGGTGACATTTCCCATGGTGAGAGTGCTCATGGTGAGAGTGCTCACTGTGGCAGTGCCAATGGTTACAGTGCTCATGGTGGCAGTGTCCGTGGTGGCAGTTCCTAAGATGACAGTGTCCATGATGACAGAGCCCAGGGTGACAGTGCTCATGGTGACACTGCCCATGGTGACAGTGCACATGGTGACAGTGCCCACGGTGACAGTGCTCATGGTGAGAGTGCTCATGGTGATAGTGCCCATGGTAATAGTGCTCACTCTGACATTTCCCATGGTGATATTGCTCACGGTGACACTGCAAATGGTGTTAGTGCTCACGGTGATAGTGCTCATGGTGACAGTTCCCATGGTGAGAGTGCCCACGGTGACAGTGCTCATGGTGACATTGCCCACAGTGACAGTGCTCATGGTGACAGAGCTCACGGTGACAGTGCCCTTTGGGAGAGTGCTCATGGTGATAGTGCTCATAGTGATAGTGTTCATGGTGACAGTTCGCATGGTGACAGTGCCCATGTTGAAAGTGCCCATGGTGATAGTGCTCACGGTGACACTGCCCATGGTGACTGTGCTCATGCTGGCGGTGTACATGGTTGGAGTTGCCATGGTGAAATTCCTCATGGTGGCACTGCCCATGATGATAGTGCTCATGTTGACTGTGTCCATGGTAACAGTGCCCATGCTGACAGTGCCCATAGTGACATTTCCCATGGTGACAGTGTTCATGGTAAGAGTTACCATGGTGACAGTGCTCATGTTCACAGTGCCCATGGTGACAGTGTCCATGGTCAAGAGTGCCCATGGTGAGAGTGCCCATGTTGAGAGTGCCCATGGTGACAGTGCCCATGGTGACAGTACTCATGGTGACACTTCCCATGATGACAATGCTCCTGGTGACAATGATCATGGTGACAGTGCTCACGGTGACAGTGCTCATGGTGGCAGTGTCCATGGTGACAGTGCTCATGGTGGCAGTTCCCATATTGACGGTGATCATGGTGACAGTGCCCATGGTGACAGTGCCCATGATGACAGTTCCAATGTTGACAGTGTACTTGGGGACAAAGCTCATGGAAACAGTGTCCATGGTGATAGTGCTCCTGGTGACAGTGTCCATGGTTACAGTGCCCATGGTGACAGTTTCCAAGGTGACATTTTCCATGGTGACAGTGCCCATGGTGACAGTGCTCATGGTGACTGTGCCCACGGTGACAATGCTCATGGTGAGAATTCCAACGGTGACAGTGCTCACCTTGACAGTGTCCATGGTGACAGTTCCCTTGGTGATAATGCTCATGGTGATAGTGCTCATGGTGATAGTGCTCATGGTGACACTGCCCATGGTGAATGTGCTCATGCTGGCGGTGTACATGGTTGGAGATCCCATGGTGAAATTCTTTATGGTGGTAATGCACATGATGATAGTGCTCATGCTGAGAGTGTCCATGGTGACAGTGCCTATGGTGACAGTGCCCATGGTGACATTTCCCATGGTGACAGTGCTCATGGTGAGAGTTCCCATGGTGACAATGCTCATGGTGACTATGCTCATGGTGACAGTGCCCACGGTGAAAATGCTCATGGTGACCGTGCTCACGGTGATAGTGCTCACGGTAATAGTGCTCACGCTGACAGTGCCCTTGGTGATAGTGCTCATGGTAATAGTGATCATGGTGACGGTTCGCATGGTGACAGTGCCCATGTTGAAAGTGCCCATGGTGGCAGTGCTCATGGTGTCACTGCCCATAGTGAATGTGCTCATGCTGGCATTGTCCATGGTTGGAGTTTCTATGGTGAAATTCCTTATGGTGGCACTGCCCATGATGATAGTGTTCATAGTGACAGTGTCCATGGTGACAGTGCCTATGGTGACAGGGTCCATTGTGATAGTGCTCACGGTGATAGTGCCCACAGTGACAGTGCTAATGGTGAGAGTTCCCATGGTGACAGTGCCCATGATGACAGTGCTCATGGTGACAGTGCCCACGATGACAGTGCTCATGGTGACAGTGCCCTTGGTGATACTTTTCACGGTGATAGTGCTCACAGTGATAGTGCTCACGGTGACAGTGCCCTGGTGGATAGTGCCCATGGTGACAGTGTCCCTGGTGACCGTGCTCATGGTGACATTTCCCATGGTGAGAGTGCTCATGGTGAGAGTGCTCACTGTGGCAGTGCCAATGGTTACAGTGCTCATGGTGGCAGTGTCCGTGGTGGCAGTTCCTAAGATGACAGTGTCCATGATGACAGAGCCCAGGGTGACAGTGCTCATGGTGACACTGCCCATGGTGACAGTGCACATGGTGACAGTGCCCACGGTGACAGTGCTCATGGTGAGAGTGCTCATGGTGATAGTGCCCATGGTAATAGTGCTCACTCTGACATTTCCCATGGTGATATTGCTCACGGTGACACTGCAAATGGTGTTAGTGCTCACGGTGATAGTGCTCATGGTGACAGTTCCCATGGTGAGAGTGCCCACGGTGACAGTGCTCATGGTGACATTGCCCACAGTGACAGTGCTCATGGTGACAGAGCTCACGGTGACAGTGCCCTTTGGGAGAGTGCTCATGGTGATAGTGCTCATAGTGATAGTGTTCATGGTGACAGTTCGCATGGTGACAGTGCCCATGTTGAAAGTGCCCATGGTGATAGTGCTCACGGTGACACTGCCCATGGTGACTGTGCTCATGCTGGCGGTGTACATGGTTGGAGTTGCCATGGTGAAATTCCTCATGGTGGCACTGCCCATGATGATAGTGCTCATGTTGACTGTGTCCATGGTAACAGTGCCCATGCTGACAGTGCCCATAGTGACATTTCCCATGGTGACAGTGTTCATGGTAAGAGTTACCATGGTGACAGTGCCCATGGTGACAGTGTCCATGGTCAAGAGTGCCCATGGTGAGAGTGCCCATGTTGAGAGTGCCCATGGTGACAGTGCCCATGGTGACAGTACTCATGGTGACACTTCCCATGATGACAATGCTCCTGGTGACAATGATCATGGTGACAGTGCTCACGGTGACAGTGCTCATGGTGGCAGTGTCCATGGTGACAGTGCTCATGGTGGCAGTTCCCATATTGACGGTGATCATGGTGACAGTGCCCATGGTGACAGTGCCCATGATGACAGTTCCAATGTTGACAGTGTACTTGGGGACAAAGCTCATGGAAACAGTGTCCATGGTGATAGTGCTCCTGGTGACAGTGTCCATGGTTACAGTGCCCATGGTGACAGTTTCCAAGGTGACATTTTCCATGGTGACAGTGCCCATGGTGACAGTGCTCATGGTGACAGTGCTCATGGGGACAGCGCACACGATGACATTGCTCACGGTGATAATGCCCATGGTGATATTGCTCATGGTGAGACTGCCCATGGTGATAGTGCTCACGGTGATAGTGCTCATGGTGAGAGTTCCCATGGTGACAGTGCCCATAGTGACAGTGCTCATGGTGACAATTCTCAGGGTGATAGTGCTCACGATGATAGTGCTCACGGTGACAGTTCCCTTGGTGATAGTGCTCATGGTGATAGTGCCCATGGTGACACTGCCCATGGTGATATTGCTCACGGTGACACTGCCCATGGTAATAGTGCTCATGGTGATAGTGCTCACGTTGACAGTGTCTTTGGTGATAGTGCTCATGGTGACACTGCCCATGGTGACAGTTCGCATGCTGATAGTGCCCATGTTGAAAGTTCCCATGGTGACAGTGCTCATGGTGATAATGCCCATGGTGACTGTGCTCATGCTGGCGGTGTACAGGGTTGGTGTTCCCATGTTGAAATTCCTCATGGTGGCACTGCCCATGATGATAGTGTTCCTGGTGACAGTGTCCATGGTGACAGTGCTCATGGTTACAGTGCCCATGGTGAACAGTGCTCACGGTGAAAGTGCCTACAGTGGCAGTGCTCTAGGTGACAGTGCCCATGTTGAACAGTGCTCATGGTGACAGTGCTTATGGTGACAGTGCCCACGGTGACAGTGCAAATGGTGAGAGTTCCCATGCTGACATTTCCCTTGGTGACAGTGCTTAAGGTGACAGTGGCCATAGTGACACTGGCCATGGTGACAGTGCTCATAGTGAGAGTTCCCATGGTGACAGTGCCCATGGTGACAGTGCTCATGGTGATAGTGCTCATGGTGACAGTGCTCATGGGGACAGTGCACGCGGTGACAGTGCCCACGGTGACAGTGCTCACGGTTATAGTGCTCATGGTGATATTGCCCATGGTAATAGTGCTCATGTTGACAGTGCCCATGGTGATATTGCTCATGGTGAGAGTTCCCATGGTGACAGTGCTCATATTGACAGTGCCCATGGTGACCATTCCCATGTTGACAGTTCCCATGGTGATAGTCCTCATGGTGACAGTGCTCATGGGGACAGTGCACACGGTGACAGTGCTCACGGTGATAATGCCCATGGTGATATTGCTCATGGTGAGACTGCCCATGGTGATAGTGCTCACGGTGATAGTGCCCACAGTGGCAGTGCTCTCGGTGACAGTGCTCATGTTGAACAGTGCTCATGGTGACAGTGCTTATGGTGACAGTGCCCACGGTGACAGTGAAAATGGTGAGAGTGCCCATGGTGACATTTCCCTTGGTGACAGTGCTTATGGTGACAGTGACCATGGTGACACTGGCCATGGTGACAGTGCTCATGGTGAGAGTTCCCATGGTGACAGTGCTCATATTGACAGTGCCCATGGTGAACGTTCCCATGTTGACAGTTCCCATGGTGATAGTCCTCATGGTGACAGTGCTCATGGGGACAGTGCACACGGTGACAGTGCTCACGGTGATAATGCCCATGGTGATATTGCTCATGGTGAGACAGCCCATGGTGATAGTGCTCACGGTGATAGTGCTCATGGTGAGAGTTCCCATGGTGACAGTGCCCACGGTGACAGTGCTCATGGTGACATTGCCCACGGTGACAGTGCTCATGGTGAGAGTTCGCATGGTGATAGTGCCCATGGTGACAGTGCTCATGGTGACACAGCCCATGGTGACTGTTCTAAACCTGCCGATGTACATGGTTGGAGTTCCCATGGTGAAATTCCTCATGGTGGCACTGCCCATGATGATAGTGTTCATGGTGACAGTGTCCATGGTGACAGTGCCTATGGTGACAGTGCCCATTGTGATAGTGCTCACGGTGATAGTGCCCACAGTGACAGTTCTAATGGTGACAGGGCTCACGGTGACAGTGCCCATGGTTATAGTCCTCACGATGATAGTGCTCATGGTGACAGTTCCCATGGTGACAGTTCCCATGGTGACAGTGCCGATGATGACAGTGCTCATGGTGACAGTGCCCATGGTGACAGTGCTCATGGTGACAGTGCTCACGGTGACAGTGCCCTTGGTGATAGTACCCATTGTAATAGTGCTCACGGTAACTGTGCCCATGGTGATATTGCTCACGGTGACACTGCCCATGGTGATAGTGCTCACGGTGATAGTGCTCATGGTGACAGTTCGCATGGTGACACTGTGTATGTTGAAAGTGCCCATGGTGACAGTGCTCATGGTGACACTGCCCATGGTGACTGTGCTCATGCTGGTGGTGTATATGGTTGGAGTTCCCATGGTGAAATTCCTTATGGTGGCACTGCCCATGACGATAGTGCTCATGGTGACAGTGTCCATGGTGACAGTGCCCATGGTGACAGTGCCCATGGTGACAGTGCCCATGGTGACATTTCCCATGGTGACAGTGCTTATGGTGAGAGTTCCCATGGTGACAGTGCTCATCTTGACAGTGCCCATGGTGACAGTGTCCATGGTGACAGAGCTCACGGTGAGAGTGCCCTTTGTGAGAGTGCTCATGGTGATAGTGCTCATAGTGATAGTGTTCATGGTGACAGTTCGCATGGTGACAGTGCCTATGTTGAAAGTGCCCATGGTGATAGTGCTCACGGTGACACTGCCCATGGTGACTGTGCTCATGCTGGCGGTGTACATGGTTGGAGTTGCCATGGTGAAATTCCTCATGGTGGCACTGCCCATGATGATAGTGCTCATGTTGACTGTGTCCATGGTAACAGTGCCCATGCTGACAGTGCCCATAGTGACATTTCCCATGGTGACAGTGTTCATGGTAAGAGTTACCATGGTGACAGTGCTCATGTTCACAGTGCCCATGGTGACAGTGTCCATGGTCAAGAGTGCCCATGGTGAGAGTGCCCATGTTGAGAGTGCCCATGGTGACAGTGCCCATGGTGACAGTACTCATGGTGACACTTCCCATGATGACAATGCTCCTGGTGACAATGATCATGGTGACAGTGCTCACGGTGACAGTGCTCATGGTGGCAGTGTCCATGGTGACAGTGCTCATGGTGGCAGTTCCCATATTGACGGTGATCATGGTGACAGTGCCCATGGTGACAGTGCCCATGATGACAGTTCCAATGTTGACAGTGTACTTGGGGACAAAGCTCATGGAAACAGTGTCCATGGTGATAGTGCTCCTGGTGACAGTGTCCATGGTTACAGTGCCCATGGTGACAGTTTCCAAGGTGACATTTTCCATGGTGACAGTGCCCATGGTGACAGTGCTCATGGTGACTGTGCCCACGGTGACAATGCTCATGGTGAGAATTCCAACGGTGACAGTGCTCACCTTGACAGTGTCCATGGTGACAGTTCCCTTGGTGATAATGCTCATGGTGATAGTGCTCATGGTGATAGTGCTCATGGTGACACTGCCCATGGTGAATGTGCTCATGCTGGCGGTGTACATGGTTGGAGATCCCATGGTGAAATTCTTTATGGTGGTAATGCACATGATGATAGTGCTCATGCTGAGAGTGTCCATGGTGACAGTGCCTATGGTGACAGTGCCCATGGTGACATTTCCCATGGTGACAGTGCTCATGGTGAGAGTTCCCATGGTGACAATGCTCATGGTGACTATGCTCATGGTGACAGTGCCCACGGTGAAAATGCTCATGGTGACCGTGCTCACGGTGATAGTGCTCACGGTAATAGTGCTCACGCTGACAGTGCCCTTGGTGATAGTGCTCATGGTAATAGTGATCATGGTGACGGTTCGCATGGTGACAGTGCCCATGTTGAAAGTGCCCATGGTGGCAGTGCTCATGGTGTCACTGCCCATAGTGAATGTGCTCATGCTGGCATTGTCCATGGTTGGAGTTTCTATGGTGAAATTCCTTATGGTGGCACTGCCCATGATGATAGTGTTCATAGTGACAGTGTCCATGGTGACAGTGCCTATGGTGACAGGGTCCATTGTGATAGTGCTCACGGTGATAGTGCCCACAGTGACAGTGCTAATGGTGAGAGTTCCCATGGTGACAGTGCCCATGATGACAGTGCTCATGGTGACAGTGCCCACGATGACAGTGCTCATGGTGACAGTGCCCTTGGTGATACTTTTCACGGTGATAGTGCTCACAGTGATAGTGCTCACGGTGACAGTGCCCTGGTGGATAGTGCCCATGGTGACAGTGTCCCTGGTGACCGTGCTCATGGTGACATTTCCCATGGTGAGAGTGCTCATGGTGAGAGTGCTCACTGTGGCAGTGCCAATGGTTACAGTGCTCATGGTGGCAGTGTCCGTGGTGGCAGTTCCTAAGATGACAGTGTCCATGATGACAGAGCCCAGGGTGACAGTGCTCATGGTGACACTGCCCATGGTGACAGTGCACATGGTGACAGTGCCCACGGTGACAGTGCTCATGGTGAGAGTGCTCATGGTGATAGTGCCCATGGTAATAGTGCTCACTCTGACATTTCCCATGGTGATATTGCTCACGGTGACACTGCAAATGGTGTTAGTGCTCACGGTGATAGTGCTCATGGTGACAGTTCCCATGGTGAGAGTGCCCACGGTGACAGTGCTCATGGTGACATTGCCCACAGTGACAGTGCTCATGGTGACAGAGCTCACGGTGACAGTGCCCTTTGGGAGAGTGCTCATGGTGATAGTGCTCATAGTGATAGTGTTCATGGTGACAGTTCGCATGGTGACAGTGCCCATGTTGAAAGTGCCCATGGTGATAGTGCTCACGGTGACACTGCCCATGGTGACTGTGCTCATGCTGGCGGTGTACATGGTTGGAGTTGCCATGGTGAAATTCCTCATGGTGGCACTGCCCATGATGATAGTGCTCATGTTGACTGTGTCCATGGTAACAGTGCCCATGCTGACAGTGCCCATAGTGACATTTCCCATGGTGACAGTGTTCATGGTAAGAGTTACCATGGTGACAGTGCCCATGGTGACAGTGTCCATGGTCAAGAGTGCCCATGGTGAGAGTGCCCATGTTGAGAGTGCCCATGGTGACAGTGCCCATGGTGACAGTACTCATGGTGACACTTCCCATGATGACAATGCTCCTGGTGACAATGATCATGGTGACAGTGCTCACGGTGACAGTGCTCATGGTGGCAGTGTCCATGGTGACAGTGCTCATGGTGGCAGTTCCCATATTGACGGTGATCATGGTGACAGTGCCCATGGTGACAGTGCCCATGATGACAGTTCCAATGTTGACAGTGTACTTGGGGACAAAGCTCATGGAAACAGTGTCCATGGTGATAGTGCTCCTGGTGACAGTGTCCATGGTTACAGTGCCCATGGTGACAGTTTCCAAGGTGACATTTTCCATGGTGACAGTGCCCATGGTGACAGTGCTCATGGTGACAGTGCTCATGGGGACAGCGCACACGATGACATTGCTCACGGTGATAATGCCCATGGTGATATTGCTCATGGTGAGACTGCCCATGGTGATAGTGCTCACGGTGATAGTGCTCATGGTGAGAGTTCCCATGGTGACAGTGCCCATAGTGACAGTGCTCATGGTGACAATTCTCAGGGTGATAGTGCTCACGATGATAGTGCTCACGGTGACAGTTCCCTTGGTGATAGTGCTCATGGTGATAGTGCCCATGGTGACACTGCCCATGGTGATATTGCTCACGGTGACACTGCCCATGGTAATAGTGCTCATGGTGATAGTGCTCACGTTGACAGTGTCTTTGGTGATAGTGCTCATGGTGACACTGCCCATGGTGACAGTTCGCATGCTGATAGTGCCCATGTTGAAAGTTCCCATGGTGACAGTGCTCATGGTGATAATGCCCATGGTGACTGTGCTCATGCTGGCGGTGTACAGGGTTGGTGTTCCCATGTTGAAATTCCTCATGGTGGCACTGCCCATGATGATAGTGTTCCTGGTGACAGTGTCCATGGTGACAGTGCTCATGGTTACAGTGCCCATGGTGAACAGTGCTCACGGTGAAAGTGCCTACAGTGGCAGTGCTCTAGGTGACAGTGCCCATGTTGAACAGTGCTCATGGTGACAGTGCTTATGGTGACAGTGCCCACGGTGACAGTGCAAATGGTGAGAGTTCCCATGCTGACATTTCCCTTGGTGACAGTGCTTAAGGTGACAGTGGCCATAGTGACACTGGCCATGGTGACAGTGCTCATAGTGAGAGTTCCCATGGTGACAGTGCCCATGGTGACAGTGCTCATGGTGATAGTGCTCATGGTGACAGTGCTCATGGGGACAGTGCACGCGGTGACAGTGCCCACGGTGACAGTGCTCACGGTTATAGTGCTCATGGTGATATTGCCCATGGTAATAGTGCTCATGTTGACAGTGCCCATGGTGATATTGCTCATGGTGAGAGTTCCCATGGTGACAGTGCTCATATTGACAGTGCCCATGGTGACCATTCCCATGTTGACAGTTCCCATGGTGATAGTCCTCATGGTGACAGTGCTCATGGGGACAGTGCACACGGTGACAGTGCTCACGGTGATAATGCCCATGGTGATATTGCTCATGGTGAGACTGCCCATGGTGATAGTGCTCACGGTGATAGTGCCCACAGTGGCAGTGCTCTCGGTGACAGTGCTCATGTTGAACAGTGCTCATGGTGACAGTGCTTATGGTGACAGTGCCCACGGTGACAGTGAAAATGGTGAGAGTGCCCATGGTGACATTTCCCTTGGTGACAGTGCTTATGGTGACAGTGACCATGGTGACACTGGCCATGGTGACAGTGCTCATGGTGAGAGTTCCCATGGTGACAGTGCTCATATTGACAGTGCCCATGGTGAACGTTCCCATGTTGACAGTTCCCATGGTGATAGTCCTCATGGTGACAGTGCTCATGGGGACAGTGCACACGGTGACAGTGCTCACGGTGATAATGCCCATGGTGATATTGCTCATGGTGAGACTGCCCATGGTGATAGTGCTCACGGTGATAGTGCTCATGGTGAGAGTTCCCATGGTGACAGTGCCCACGGTGACAGTGCTCATGGTGACATTGCCCACGGTGACAGTGCTCATGGTGAGAGTTCGCATGGTGATAGTGCCCATGGTGACAGTGCTCATGGTGACACAGCCCATGGTGACTGTTCTAAACCTGCCGATGTACATGGTTGGAGTTCCCATGGTGAAATTCCTCATGGTGGCACTGCCCATGATGATAGTGTTCATGGTGACAGTGTCCATGGTGACAGTGCCTATGGTGACAGTGCCCATTGTGATAGTGCTCACGGTGATAGTGCCCACAGTGACAGTTCTAATGGTGACAGGGCTCACGGTGACAGTGCCCATGGTTATAGTCCTCACGATGATAGTGCTCATGGTGACAGTTCCCATGGTGACAGTTCCCATGGTGACAGTGCCGATGATGACAGTGCTCATGGTGACAGTGCCCATGGTGACAGTGCTCATGGTGACAGTGCTCACGGTGACAGTGCCCTTGGTGATAGTACCCATTGTAATAGTGCTCACGGTAACTGTGCCCATGGTGATATTGCTCACGGTGACACTGCCCATGGTGATAGTGCTCACGGTGATAGTGCTCATGGTGACAGTTCGCATGGTGACACTGTGTATGTTGAAAGTGCCCATGGTGACAGTGCTCATGGTGACACTGCCCATGGTGACTGTGCTCATGCTGGTGGTGTATATGGTTGGAGTTCCCATGGTGAAATTCCTTATGGTGGCACTGCCCATGACGATAGTGCTCATGGTGACAGTGCCCATGGTGACAGTGCCCATGCTGACAGTGCCCATGGTGACATTTCCCATGGTGACAGTGCTTATGGTGAGAGTTCCCATGGTGACAGTGCTCATCTTGACAGTGCCCATGGTGACAGTGTCCATGGTGACAGTGCCCATGGTGAGAGTGCTCATGGTGATAGTGCTCACGGTGACAGTTCCCTTGGTGATACTGCTCATGGTGATAGTGCTCATGGTGAAAGTGCTCATGGTGACAATTCACATGGTGACAGTGCTCATGATGACAGTGCTCATGGTGACAGTGCTCACGGTGACACTGCCCATGTTGATAGTGCTCACAGTGATAGTGCTCATGGTGACAATTCCCATGGTTACAGTGCCCATGGTGACAGTGCTCATGGTGACAGTGCTCACGGTGACAGTGCTCATGGTGACAGTGCTCACAGTGATAGTTCTCTTGGTGACAGCGCCCTTGGTGATAGTGCCCATGGTGATAGTGCTAATGGTGATAGTGCTCATGGTGACAGAGATCATGGTGACAGTGCCTATGGTGACAGTGCCCATGGTGACATTTCCCATGGTAACAGAGCTCATGATGACAGTGTCCATGGTGACAGTGCCCATGTTGAAAGTGCCCATGGTGACATTGCTCATGGTGACACTGCCCATGGTGACTGTGCTCATTCTGGCGGTGTACATGTTTGGAATTCCCATGGTGAAATTCCTCATGGTGGCACTGCCCATGATGATAGTGCTCATGGTGACAGTGACCATCGTGAGAGTTCCCATGGTGACAGTGCTCATGGTGACACTGCCCATGGTGACAGGGCCCATGGTGACATTTCCCATGGTGACAGTGCTTATGTTGACAGTGCAGACGATGACCGTGCCCACGGTGACATTTCCTATGGTGACAGTGTTCATCGTGATATTGCTCACGGTGACAGTGCCCATGGTTATAGTCCTCACGGTGATAGTGCTCATGGTGACAGTTCCCATGGTGACAGTGCCCACGGTGACAGTGCTCATGGTGACATGGCCCACTGTGACAGGTCTCATGGTGACACTGCCCATGGTGACAGTGCCCATGATGACATTTCCCATGGTGACAGTGCTTATGTTGACAGTGCACACGGTGACAGTGCCCACGGTCACATTTCCCATGGTGACAGTGTTCATGGTGATATTGCTCACAGTGACAGTGCCCATGGTTATAGTCCTCACGGTGATAGTGCTCATGGTGACAGTTCCCATGGTGACAGTGCCCACGGTGACAGTGCTCATAGTGACATTGCCCACGGTGACAGTGCTCATGGTGAGAGTTCGCATGGTGATAGTGCCCATGGTGACAGTGCTCTTGGTGACACAGCCCATGGTGACTGTTCTAAACCTGCCGATGTACATGGTTGGAGTTCCCATGGTGAAATTCCTCATGGTGGCACTGCCCATGATGATAGTGTTCATGGTGACAGTGTCCATGGTGACAGTGCCTATGGTGACAGTGCCCATTGTGATAGTGCTCACGGTGATAGTGCCCACAGTGACAGTTCTAATGGTGACAGTGTTCACGGTGACAGTGCCCATGGTTATAGTCCTCACGATGATAGTGCTCATGGTGACAGTTCCCATGGTGACAGTTCCCATGGTGACAGTGCCGATGATGACAGTGCTCATGGTGACAGTGCCCATGGTGACAGTGCTCATGGTGACAGTGCTCACGGTGACAGTGCCCTTGGTGATAGTACCCATTGTAATAGTGCTCACGGTAACTGTGCCCATGGTGATATTGCTCACAGTGACACTGCCCATGGTGATAGTGCTCACGGTGATAGTGCTCATGGTGGCAGTTCGCATGGTGACACTGTGTATGTTGAAAGTGCCCATGGTGACAGTGCTCATGGTGACACTGCCCATGGTGACTGTGCTCATGCTGGTGGTGTATATGGTTGGAGTTCCCATGGTGAAATTCCTTATGGTGGCACTGCCCATGACGATAGTGCTCATGGTGACAGTGTCCATGGTGACAGTGCCCATGGTGACAGTGCCCATCGTGACAGTGCCCATGGTGACATTTCCCATGGTGACAGTGCTCATCTTGACAGTGCCCATGGTGACAGTGTCCATGGTGACAGTGCCCATGGTGAGAGTGCCCATGGTGACAGTGTCCAAGGTGACAGTGCTCATGTTGACTGTGCCCACGGTGACAATGCTCATGGTGAGAATTCCAACGGTGACAGTGCTCACCTTGACAGTGTCCATGGTGACAGTTCCCTTGGTGATAATGCTCATGGTGATAGTGCTCATGGTGATAGTGCTCATGGTGACACTGCCCATGGTGAATGTGCTCATGCTGGCGGTGTACATGGTTGGAGATCCCATGGTGAAATTCTTTATGGTGGTAATGCACATGATGATAGTGCTCATGCTGAGAGTGTCCATGGTGACAGTGCCTATGGTGACAGTGCCCATGGTGACATTTCCCATGGTGACAGTGCTCATGGTGAGAGTTCCCATGGTGACAATGCTCATGGTGACTATGCTCATGGTGACAGTGCCCACGGTGAAAATGCTCATGGTGACCGTGCTCACGGTGATAGTGCTCACGGTAATAGTGCTCACGCTGACAGTGCCCTTGGTGATAGTGCTCATGGTAATAGTGATCATGGTGACGGTTCGCATGGTGACAGTGCCCATGTTGAAAGTGCCCATGGTGGCAGTGCTCATGGTGTCACTGCCCATAGTGAATGTGCTCATGCTGGCATTGTCCATGGTTGGAGTTTCTATGGTGAAATTCCTTATGGTGGCACTGCCCATGATGATAGTGTTCATAGTGACAGTGTCCATGGTGACAGTGCCTATGGTGACAGGGTCCATTGTGATAGTGCTCACGGTGATAGTGCCCACAGTGACAGTGCTAATGGTGAGAGTTCCCATGGTGACAGTGCCCATGATGACAGTGCTCATGGTGACAGTGCCCACGATGACAGTGCTCATGGTGACAGTGCCCTTGGTGATACTTCTCACGGTGATAGTGCTCACAGTGATAGTGCTCACGGTGACAGTGCCCTGATGGATAGTGCCCATGGTGACAGTGTCCCTGGTGACCGTGCTCATGGTGACATTTCCCATGGTGAGAGTGCTCATGGTGAGAGTGCTCACTGTGGCAGTGCCAATGGTTACAGTGCTCATGGTGGCAGTGTCCGTGGTGGCAGTTCCTAAGATGACAGTGTCCATGATGACAGAGCCCAGGGTGACAGTGCTCATGGTGACACTGCCCATGGTGACAGTGCACACGGTGACAGTGCCCACGGTGACAGTGCTCATGGTGAGAGTGCTCATGGTGATAGTGCCCATGGTAATAGTGCTCACTCTGACATTTCCCATGGTGATATTGCTCACGGTGACACTGCAAATGGTGTTAGTGCTCACGGTGATAGTGCTCATGGTGACAGTTCCCATGGTGAGAGTGCCCACGGTGACAGTGCTCATGGTGACATTGCCCACAGTGACAGTGCTCATGGTGACAGAGCTCACGGTGACAGTGCCCTTTGTGAGAGTGCTCATGGTGATAGTGCTCATAGTGATAGTGTTCATGGTGACAGTTCGCATGGTGACAGTGCCCATGTTGAAAGTGCCCATGGTGATAGTGCTCACGGTGACACTGCCCATGGTGACTGTGCTCATGCTGGCGGTGTACATGGTTGGAGTTGCCATGGTGAAATTCCTCATGGTGGCACTGCCCATGATGATAGTGCTCATGTTGACTGTGTCCATGGTAACAGTGCCCATGCTGACAGTGCCCATAGTGACATTTCCCATGGTGACAGTGTTCATGGTAAGAGTTACCATGGTGACAGTGCTCATGTTCACAGTGCCCATGGTGACAGTGTCCATGGTCAAGAGTGCCCATGGTGAGAGTGCCCATGTTGAGAGTGCCCATGGTGACAGTGCCCATGGCGACAGTACTCATGGTGACACTTCCCATGATGACAATGCTCCTGGTGACAATGATCATGGTGACAGTGCTCACGGTGACAGTGCTCATGGTGGCAGTGTCCATGGTGACAGTGCTCATGGTGGCAGTTCCCATATTGACGGTGATCATGGTGACAGTGCCCATGGTGACAGTGCCCATGATGACAGTTCCAATGTTGACAGTGTACTTGGGGACAAAGCTCATGGAAACAGTGTCCATGGTGATAGTGCTCCTGGTGACAGTGTCCATGGTTACAGTGCCCATGGTGACAGTTTCCAAGGTGACATTTTCCATGGTGACAGTGCCCATGGTGACAGTGCTCATGGTGACTGTGCCCACGGTGACAATGCTCATGGTGACAATGCTCATGGTGACAGTGTCCATGGTGACAGTGCTCATGGTGACAGTGCCCATGGTGACAGTGCCCATGGTGACAGTGCTCACGGTGATAGTGCCCACAGTGGCAGTGCTCTCGGTGACAGTGCTCATGTTGAACAGTGCTCATGGTGACAGTGCTTATGGTGACAGTGCCCACGGTGACAGTGAAAATGGTGAGAGTGCCCATGGTGACATTTCCCTTGGTGACAGTGCTTATGGTGACAGTGACCATGGTGACACTGGCCATGGTGACAGTGCTCATGGTGAGAGTTCCCATGGTGACAGTGCTCATATTGACAGTGCCCATGGTGAACGTTCCCATGTTGACAGTTCCCATGGTGATAGTCCTCATGGTGACAGTGCTCATGGGGACAGTGCACACGGTGACAGTGCTCACGGTGATAATGCCCATGGTGATATTGCTCATGGTGAGACAGCCCATGGTGATAGTGCTCACGGTGATAGTGCTCATGGTGAGAGTTCCCATGGTGACAGTGCCCACGGTGACAGTGCTCATGGTGACATTGCCCACGGTGACAGTGCTCATGGTGAGAGTTCGCATGGTGATAGTGCCCATGGTGACAGTGCTCATGGTAACAGTGCTCACGGTGACAGTGTCCTTGGTGACAGTGCTCACGGTGACAGTGCCCTTGGTGATAGTACCCATGGTAATAATGCTCATGGTGACAGTGCCCATGGTGACAGTGCCCATGGTGATAGTGCTCATGGTGATAGTGCTCATGGTGAGAGTTCCCATGGTGACAGGGCACATGGTGACAGTTCCCATGGTGACAGTGCTCACGGTGACAGTGCTCACTGTGGCAGTGCCAATGGTTACATTGCTCATGGTGGCTGTGTCCATGGTGGCAGTTCCCAAGATGACAGTGCTCATGGTGACATTTCCCATGGTAACAGAGCTCATGATGACAGTGTCCATGGTGACAGTGCCCATGGTGACAGTAGCCATGTTGAAAGTGTCCATGGTGACAGTGCTCATGGTGACATTGCCCACGGTGACAGTGATAATGGTGACAGTGCTCACGTTGATAGTGCTCATGGTGATAGTGCTCACAGTGACAGTGCCCTTGGTGATAGTGCCCATGGTAATAGGGCTCACGGTGACAGTGCCCATGGTGATAGTGCTCACGGTGATAGTGCTGACAGTGATAGTGCTCACGGTGACAGTGCCCTGGTGGATAGTGCCCATGGTGACAGTGTCCCTGGTGACCGTGCTCATGGTGACATTTCCCATGGTGAGAGTGCTCATGGTGAGAGTGCTCACTGTGGCAGTGCCAATGGTTACAGTGCTCATGGTGGCAGTGTCCGTGGTGGCAGTTCCTAAGATGACAGTGTCCATGATGACAGAGCCCAGGGTGACAGTGCTCATGGTGACACTGCCCATGGTGACAGTGCACACGGTGACAGTGCCCACGGTGACAGTGCTCATGGTGAGAGTGCTCATGGTGATAGTGCCCATGGTAATAGTGCTCACTCTGACATTTCCCATGGTGATATTGCTCACGGTGACACTGCAAATGGTGTTAGTGCTCACG
Source organism: Balaenoptera borealis (assembly GCF_965194805.1). NCBI lineage: Eukaryota > Metazoa > Chordata > Mammalia > Artiodactyla > Balaenopteridae > Balaenoptera > Balaenoptera borealis. Next base: position 197,185 of record NW_028123182.1, read on the forward strand.
GTGATAGTGCTCATGGTGACAGTTCCCATGGTGAGAGTGCCCACGGTGACAGTGCTCATGGTGACATTGCCCACAGTGACAGTGCTCATGGTGACAGAGCTCACGGTGACAGTGCCCTTTGTGAGACTGCTCATGGTGATAGTGCTCATAGTGATAGTGTTCATGGTGACAGTTCGCATGGTGACAGTGCCCATGTTGAAAGTGCCCATGGTGATAGTGCTCACGGTGACACTGCCCATGGTGACTGTGCTCATGCTGGCGGTGTACATGGTTGGAGTTGCCATGGTGAAATTCCTCATGGTGGCACTGCCCATGATGATAGTGCTCATGTTGACTGTGTCCATGGTAACAGTGCCCATGCTGACAGTGCCCATAGTGACATTTCCCATGGTGACAGTGTTCATGGTAAGAGTTACCATGCTGACAGTGCTCATGTTCACAGTGCCCATGGTGACAGTGTCCATGGTCAAGAGTGCCCATGGTGAGAGTGCCCATGTTGAGAGTGCCCATGGTGACAGTGCCCATGGTGACAGTACTCATGGTGACACTTCCCATAATGACAATGCTCCTGGTGACAATGATCATGGTGACAGTGCTCACGGTGACAGTGCTCATGGTGGCAGTGTCCATGGTGACAGTGCTCATGGTGGCAGTTCCCATATTGACGGTGATCATGGTGACAGTGCCCATGGTGACAGTGCCCATGATGACAGTTCCAATGTTGACAGTGTACTTGGGGATAATGCTCATGGAAACAGTGTCCATGGTGATAGTGCTCCTGGTGACAGTGTCCATGGTTACAGTGCCCATGGTGACAGTTTCCAAGGTGACATTTTCCATGGTGACAGTGCCCATGGTGACAGTGCCCATGGTGAATGTTCCCATGGTGACAGTGCTCAAGGTGACAATGCTCATGGTGACAGTGTCCATGGTGACAGTGCCCATGGTGACAGTGCCCATGGTGACAGTGCTCACGGTGATAGTGCCCACAGTGGCAGTGCTCTCGGTGACAGTGCGCATGTTGAACAGTGCTCATGGTGACAGTGCTTATGGTGACAGTGCCCACGGTGACAGTGAAAATGGTGAGAGTGCCCATGGTGACATTTCCCTTGGTGACAGTGCTTATGGTGACAGTGACCATGGTGACACTGGCCATGGTGACAGTGCTCATGGTGAGAGTTCCCATGGTGACAGTGCTCATATTGACAGTGCCCATGGTGACCATTCCCATGTTGACAGTTCCCATGGTGATAGTCCTCATGGTGACAGTGCTCATGGGGACAGTGCACACGGTGACAGTGCTCACGGTGATAATGCCCATGGTGATATTGCTCATGGTGAGACTGCCCATGGTGATAGTGCTCACGGTGATAGTGCTCATGGTGAGAGTTCCCATGGTGACAGTGCCCACGGTGACAGTGCTCATGGTGACATTGCCCACGGTGACAGTGCTCATGGTGAGAGTTCGCATGGTGATAGTGCCCATGGTGACAGTGCTCATGGTGACACAGCCCATGGTGACTGTTCTAAACCTGCCGATGTACATGGTTGGAGTTCCCATGGTGAAATTCCTCATGGTGGCACTGCCCATGATGATAGTGTTCATGGTGACAGTGTCCATGGTGACAGTGCCCATGGTGACAGTGCCCATGGTGACAGTGCCCATGGTGACATTTCCCATGGTGACAGTGCTTATGGTGAGAGTTCCCATGGTGACAGTGCTCATCTTGACAGTGCCCATGGTGACAGTGTCCATGGTGACAGTGCCCATGGTGAGAGTGCTCATGGTGATAGTGCTCACGGTGACAGTTCCCTTGGTGATACTGCTCATGGTGATAGTGCTCATGGTGAAAGTGCTCATGGTGACAATTCACATGGTGACAGTGCTCATGATGACAGTGCTCATGGTGACAGTGCTCACGGTGACACTGCCCATGTTGATAGTGCTCACAGTGATAGTGCTCATGGTGACAATTCCCATGGTTACAGTGCCCATGGTGACAGTGCTCATGGTGACAGTGCTCACGGTGACAGTGCTCATGGTGACAGTGCTCACAGTGATAGTTCTCTTGGTGACAGCGCCCTTCGTGATAGTGCCCATGGTGATAGTGCTAATGGTGATAGTGCTCATGGTGACAGAGATCATGGTGACAGTGCCTATGGTGACAGTGCCCATGGTGACATTTCCCATGGTAACAGAGCTCATGATGACAGTGTCCATGGTGACAGTGCCCATGTTGAAAGTGCCCATGGTGACATTGCTCATGGTGACACTGCCCATGGTGACTGTGCTCATTCTGGCGGTGTACATGTTTGGAATTCCCATGGTGAAATTCCTCATGGTGGCACTGCCCATGATGATAGTGCTCATGGTGACAGTGACCATCGTGAGAGTTCCCATGGTGACAGTGCTCATGGTGACACTGCCCATGGTGACAGGGCCCATGGTGACATTTCCCATGGTGACAGTGCTTATGTTGACAGTGCAGACGATTACCGTGCCCACGGTGACATTTCCTATGGTGACAGTGTTCATCGTGATATTGCTCACGGTGACAGTGCCCATGGTTATAGTCCTCACGGTGATAGTGCTCATGGTGACAGTTCCCATGGTGACAGTGCCCACGGTGACAGTGCTCATGGTGACATGGCCCACTGTGACAGGGCTCATGGTGACACTGCCCATGGTGACAGTGCCCATGATGACATTTCCCATGGTGACAGTGCTTATGTTGACAGTGCACACGGTGACAGTGCCCACGGTCACATTTCCCATGGTGACAGTGTTCATGGTGATATTGCTCACAGTGACAGTGCCCATGGTTATAGTCCTCACGGTGATAGTGCTCATGGTGACAGTTCCCATGGTGACAGTGCCCACGGTGACAGTGCTCATAGTGACATTGCCCACGGTGACAGTGCTCATGGTGAGAGTTCGCATGGTGATAGTGCCCATGGTGACAGTGCTCTTGGTGACACAGCCCATGGTGACTGTTCTAAACCTGCCGATGTACATGGTTGGAGTTCCCATGGTGAAATTCCTCATGGTGGCACTGCCCATGATGATAGTGTTCATGGTGACAGTGTCCATGGTGACAGTGCCTATGGTGACAGTGCCCATTGTGATAGTGCTCACGGTGATAGTGCCCACAGTGACAGTTCTAATGGTGACAGTGTTCACGGTGACAGTGCCCATGGTTATAGTCCTCACGATGATAGTGCTCATGGTGACAGTTCCCCTGGTGACAGTTCCCATGGTGACAGTGCCGATGATGACAGTGCTCATGGTGACAGTGCCCATGGTGACAGTGCTCATGGTGACAGTGCTCACGGTGACAGTGCCCTTGGTGATAGTACCCATTGTAATAGTGCTCACGGTAACTGTGCCCATGGTGATATTGCTCACAGTGACACTGCCCATGGTGACTGTGCTCATGCTGGTGGTGTATATGGTTGGAGTTCCCATGGTGAAATTCCTTATGGTGGCACTGCCCATGACGATAGTGCTCATGGTGACAGTGTCCATGGTGACAGTGCCCATGGTGACAGTGCCCATCGTGACAGTGCCCATGGTGACATTTCCCATGGTGACAGTGCTCATCTTGACAGTGCCCATGGTGACAGTGTCCATGGTGACAGTGCCCATGGTGAGAGTGCCCATGGTGACAGTGTCCAAGGTGACAGTGCTCATGTTGACTGTGCCCACGGTGACAATGCTCATGGTGAGAATTCCAACGGTGACAGTGCTCACCTTGACAGTGTCCATGGTGACAGTTCCCTTGGTGATAATGCTCATGGTGATAGTGCTCATGGTGATAGTGCTCATGGTGACACTGCCCATGGTGAATGTGCTCATGCTGGCGGTGTACATGGTTGGAGATCCCATGGTGAAATTCTTTATGGTGGTAATGCACATGATGATAGTGCTCATGCTGAGAGTGTCCATGGTGACAGTGCCTATGGTGACAGTGCCCATGGTGACATTTCCCATGGTGACAGTGCTCATGGTGAGAGTTCCCATGGTGACAATGCTCATGGTGACTATGCTCATGGTGACAGTGCCCACGGTGAAAATGCTCATGGTGACCGTGCTCACGGTGATAGTGCTCACGGTAATAGTGCTCACGCTGACAGTGCCCTTGGTGATAGTGCTCATGGTAATAGTGATCATGGTGACGGTTCGCATGGTGACAGTGCCCATGTTGAAAGTGCCCATGGTGGCAGTGCTCATGGTGTCACTGCCCATAGTGAATGTGCTCATGCTGGCATTGTCCATGGTTGGAGTTTCTATGGTGAAATTCCTTATGGTGGCACTGCCCATGATGATAGTGTTCATAGTGACAGTGTCCATGGTGACAGTGCCTATGGTGACAGGGTCCATTGTGATAGTGCTCACGGTGATAGTGCCCACAGTGACAGTGCTAATGGTGAGAGTTCCCATGGTGACAGTGCCCATGATGACAGTGCTCATGGTGACAGTGCCCACGATGACAGTGCTCATGGTGACAGTGCCCTTGGTGATACTTTTCACGGTGATAGTGCTCACAGTGATAGTGCTCACGGTGACAGTGCCCTGATGGATAGTGCCCATGGTGACAGTGTCCCTGGTGACCGTGCTCATGGTGACATTTCCCATGGTGAGAGTGCTCATGGTGAGAGTGCTCACTGTGGCAGTGCCAATGGTTACAGTGCTCATGGTGGCAGTGTCCGTGGTGGCAGTTCCTAAGATGACAGTGTCCATGATGACAGAGCCCAGGGTGACAGTGCTCATGGTGACACTGCCCATGGTGACAGTGCACATGGTGACAGTGCCCACGGTGACAGTGCTCATGGTGAGAGTGCTCATGGTGATAGTGCCCATGGTAATAGTGCTCACTCTGACATTTCCCATGGTGATATTGCTCACGGTGACACTGCAAATGGTGTTAGTGCTCACGGTGATAGTGCTCATGGTGACAGTTCCCATGGTGAGAGTGCCCACGGTGACAGTGCTCATGGTGACATTGCCCACAGTGACAGTGCTCATGGTGACAGAGCTCACGGTGACAGTGCCCTTTGGGAGAGTGCTCATGGTGATAGTGCTCATAGTGATAGTGTTCATGGTGACAGTTCGCATGGTGACAGTGCCCATGTTGAAAGTGCCCATGGTGATAGTGCTCACGGTGACACTGCCCATGGTGACTGTGCTCATGCTGGCGGTGTACATGGTTGGAGTTGCCATGGTGAAATTCCTCATGGTGGCACTGCCCATGATGATAGTGCTCATGTTGACTGTGTCCATGGTAACAGTGCCCATGCTGACAGTGCCCATAGTGACATTTCCCATGGTGACAGTGTTCATGGTAAGAGTTACCATGGTGACAGTGCTCATGTTCACAGTGCCCATGGTGACAGTGTCCATGGTCAAGAGTGCCCATGGTGAGAGTGCCCATGTTGAGAGTGCCCATGGTGACAGTGCCCATGGCGACAGTACTCATGGTGACACTTCCCATGATGACAATGCTCCTGGTGACAATGATCATGGTGACAGTGCTCATGGTGACAGTGCTCATGGTGGCAGTGTCCATGGTGACAGTGCTCATGGTGGCAGTTCCCATATTGACGGTGATCATGGTGACAGTGCCCATGGTGACAGTGCCCATGATGACAGTTCCAATGTTGACAGTGTACTTGGGGACAAAGCTCATGGAAACAGTGTCCATGGTGATAGTGCTCCTGGTGACAGTGTCCATGGTTACAGTGCCCATGGTGACAGTTTCCAAGGTGACATTTTCCATGGTGACAGTGCCCATGGTGACAGTGCTCATGGTGACTGTGCCCACGGTGACAATGCTCATGGTGACAATGCTCATGGTGACAGTGTCCATGGTGACAGTGCTCATGGTGACAGTGCCCATGGTGACAGTGCCCATGGTGACAGTGCTCACGGTGATAGTGCCCACAGTGGCAGTGCTCTCGGTGACAGTGCTCATGTTGAACAGTGCTCATGGTGACAGTGCTTATGGTGACAGTGCCCACGGTGACAGTGAAAATGGTGAGAGTGCCCATGGTGACATTTCCCTTGGTGACAGTGCTTATGGTGACAGTGACCATGGTGACACTGGCCATGGTGACAGTGCTCATGGTGAGAGTTCCCATGGTGACAGTGCTCATATTGACAGTGCCCATGGTGAACGTTCCCATGTTGACAGTTCCCATGGTGATAGTCCTCATGGTGACAGTGCTCATGGGGACAGTGCACACGGTGACAGTGCTCACGGTGATAATGCCCATGGTGATATTGCTCATGGTGAGACTGCCCATGGTGATAGTGCTCACGGTGATAGTGCTCATGGTGAGAGTTCCCATGGTGACAGTGCCCACGGTGACAGTGCTCATGGTGACATTGCCCACGGTGACAGTGCTCATGGTGAGAGTTCGCATGGTGATAGTGCCCATGGTGACAGTGCTCATGGTGACACAGCCCATGGTGACTGTTCTAAACCTGCCGATGTACATGGTTGGAGTTCCCATGGTGAAATTCCTCATGGTGGCACTGCCCATGATGATAGTGTTCATGGTGACAGTGTCCATGGTGACAGTGCCTATGGTGACAGTGCCCATTGTGATAGTGCTCACGGTGATAGTGCCCACAGTGACAGTTCTAATGGTGACAGGGCTCACGGTGACAGTGCCCATGGTTATAGTCCTCACGATGATAGTGCTCATGGTGACAGTTCGCATGGTGACACTGTGTATGTTGAAAGTGCCCATGGTGACAGTGCTCATGGTGACACTGCCCATGGTGACTGTGCTCATGCTGGTGGTGTATATGGTTGGAGTTCCCATGGTGAAATTCCTTATGGTGGCACTGCCCATGACGATAGTGCTCATGGTGACAGTGTCCATGGTGACAGTGCCCATCGTGACAGTGCCCATCGTGACAGTGCCCATGGTGACATTTCCCATGGTGACAGTGCTTATGGTGAGAGTTCCCATGGTGACAGTGCTCATCTTGACAGTGCCCATGGTGACAGTGTCCATGGTGACAGTGCCCATGGTGAGAGTGCTCATGGTGATAGTGCTCACGGTGACAGTTCCCTTGGTGATACTGCTCATGGTGATAGTGCTCATGGTGAAAGTGCTCATGGTGACAATTCACATGGTGACAGTGCTCATGATGACAGTGCTCATGGTGACAGTGCTCACGGTGACACTGCCCATGTTGATAGTGCTCACAGTGATAGTGCTCATGGTGACAATTCCCATGGTTACAGTGCCCATGGTGACAGTGCTCATGGTGACAGTGCTCACGGTGACAGTGCTCATGGTGACAGTGCTCACAGTGATAGTTCTCTTGGTGACAGCGCCCTTGGTGATAGTGCCCATGGTGATAGTGCTAATGGTGATAGTGCTCATGGTGACAGAGATCATGGTGACAGTGCCTATGGTGACAGTGCCCATGGTGACATTTCCCATGGTAACAGAGCTCATGATGACAGTGTCCATGGTGACAGTGCCCATGTTGAAAGTGCCCATGGTGACATTGCTCATGGTGACACTGCCCATGGTGACTGTGCTCATTCTGTCGGTGTACATGTTTGGAATTCCCATGGTGAAATTCCTCATGGTGGCACTGCCCATGATGATAGTGCTCATGGTGACAGTGACCATCGTGAGAGTTCCCATGGTGACAGTGCTCATGGTGACACTGCCCATGGTGACAGGGCCCATGGTGACATTTCCCATGGTGACATTGCTTATGTTGACAGTGCAGACGATGACCGTGCCCACGGTGACATTTCCTATGGTGACAGTGTTCATCGTGATATTGCTCACGGTGACAGTGCCCATGGTTATAGTCCTCACGGTGATAGTGCTCATGGTGACAGTTCCCATGGTGACAGTGCCCACGGTGACAGTGCTCATGGTGACATGGCCCACTGTGACAGGGCTCATGGTGACACTGCCCATGGTGACAGTGCCCATGATGACATTTCCCATGGTGACAGTGCTTATGTTGACAGTGCACACGGTGACAGTGCCCACGGTCACATTTCCCATGGTGACAGTGTTCATGGTGATATTGCTCACAGTGACAGTGCCCATGGTTATAGTCCTCACGGTGATAGTGCTCATGGTGACAGTTCCCATGGTGACAGTGCCCACGGTGACAGTGCTCATAGTGACATTGCCCACGGTGACAGTGCTCATGGTGAGAGTTCGCATGGTGATAGTGCCCATGGTGACAGTGCTCTTGGTGACACAGCCCATGGTGACTGTTCTAAACCTGCCGATGTACATGGTTGGAGTTCCCATGGTGAAATTCCTCATGGTGGCACTGCCCATGATGATAGTGTTCATGGTGACAGTGTCCATGGTGACAGTGCCTATGGTGACAGTGCCCATTGTGATAGTGCTCACGGTGATAGTGCCCACAGTGACAGTTCTAATGGTGATAGTGTTCACGGTGACAGTGCCCATGGTTATAGTCCTCACGATGATAGTGCTCATGGTGACAGTTCCCATGGTGACAGTTCCCATGGTGACAGTGCCGATGATGACAGTGCTCATGGTGACAGTGCCCATGGTGACAGTGCTCATGGTGACAGTGCTCACGGTGACAGTGCCCTTGGTGATAGTACCCATTGTAATAGTGCTCACGGTAACTGTGCCCATGGTGATATTGCTCACAGTGACACTGCCCATGGTGATAGTGCTCACGGTGATAGTGCTCATGGTGGCAGTTCGCATGGTGACACTGTGTATGTTGAAAGTGCCCATGGTGACAGTGCTCATGGTGACACTGCCCATGGTGACTGTGCTCATGCTGGTGGTGTATATGGTTGGAGTTCCCATGGTGAAATTCCTTATGGTGGCACTGCCCATGACGATAGTGCTCATGGTGACAGTGTCCATGGTGACAGTGCCCATGGTGACAGTGCCCATCGTGACAGTGCCCATGGTGACATTTCCCATGGTGACAGTGCTCATCTTGACAGTGCCCATGGTGACAGTGTCCATGGTGACAGTGCCCATGGTGAGAGTGCCCATGGTGACAGTGTCCAAGGGGACAGTGCTCATGTTGACTGTGCCCACGGTGACAATGCTCATGGTGAGAATTCCAACGGTGACAGTGCTCACCTTGACAGTGTCCATGGTGACAGTTCCCTTGGTGATAATGCTCATGGTGATAGTGCTCATGGTGATAGTGCTCATGGTGACACTGCCCATGGTGAATGTGCTCATGCTGGCGGTGTACATGGTTGGAGATCCCATGGTGAAATTCTTTATGGTGGTAATGCACATGATGATAGTGCTCATGCTGAGAGTGTCCATGGTGACAGTGCCTATGGTGACAGTGCCCATGGTGACATTTCCCATGGTGACAGTGCTCATGGTGAGAGTTCCCATGGTGACAATGCTCATGGTGACTATGCTCATGGTGACAGTGCCCACGGTGAAAATGCTCATGGTGACCGTGCTCACGGTGATAGTGCTCACGGTAATAGTGCTCACGCTGACAGTGCCCTTGGTGATAGTGCTCATGGTAATAGTGATCATGGTGACGGTTCGCATGGTGACAGTGCCCATGTTGAAAGTGCCCATGGTGGCAGTGCTCATGGTGTCACTGCCCATAGTGAATGTGCTCATGCTGGCATTGTCCATGGTTGGAGTTTCTATGGTGAAATTCCTTATGGTGGCACTGCCCATGATGATAGTGTTCATAGTGACAGTGTCCATGGTGACAGTGCCTATGGTGACAGGGTCCATTGTGATAGTGCTCACGGTGATAGTGCCCACAGTGACAGTGCTAATGGTGAGAGTTCCCATGGTGACAGTGCCCATGATGACAGTGCTCATGGTGACAGTGCCCACGATGACAGTGCTCATGGTGACAGTGCCCTTGGTGATACTTCTCACGGTGATAGTGCTCACAGTGATAGTGCTCACGGTGACAGTGCCCTGATGGATAGTGCCCATGGTGACAGTGTCCCTGGTGACCGTGCTCATGGTGACATTTCCCATGGTGAGAGTGCTCATGGTGAGAGTGCTCACTGTGGCAGTGCCAATGGTTACAGTGCTCATGGTGGCAGTGTCCGTGGTGGCAGTTCCTAAGATGACAGTGTCCATGATGACAGAGCCCAGGGTGACAGTGCTCATGGTGACACTGCCCATGGTGACAGTGCACATGGTGACAGTGCCCACGGTGACAGTGCTCATGGTGAGAGTGCTCATGGTGATAGTGCCCATGGTAATAGTGCTCACTCTGACATTTCCCATGGTGATATTGCTCACGGTGACACTGCAAATGGTGTTAGTGCTCACGGTGATAGTGCTCATGGTGACAGTTCCCATGGTGAGAGTGCCCACGGTGACAGTGCTCATGGTGACATTGCCCACAGTGACAGTGCTCATGGTGACAGAGCTCACGGTGACAGTGCCCTTTGTGAGAGTGCTCATGGTGATAGTGCTCATAGTGATAGTGTTCATGGTGACAGTTCGCATGGTGACAGTGCCCATGTTGAAAGTGCCCATGGTGATAGTGCTCACGGTGACACTGCCCATGGTGACTGTGCTCATGCTGGCGGTGTACATGGTTGGAGTTGCCATGGTGAAATTCCTCATGGTGGCACTGCCCATGATGATAGTGCTCATGTTGACTGTGTCCATGGTAACAGTGCCCATGCTGACAGTGCCCATAGTGACATTTCCCATGGTGACAGTGTTCATGGTAAGAGTTACCATGGTGACAGTGCTGATGTTCACAGTGCCCATGGTGACAGTGTCCATGGTCAAGAGTGCCCATGGTGAGAGTGCCCATGTTGAGAGTGCCCATGGTGACAGTGCCCATGGCGACAGTACTCATGGTGACACTTCCCATGATGACAATGCTCCTGGTGACAATGATCATGGTGACAGTGCTCACGGTGACAGTGCTCATGGTGGCAGTGTCCATGGTGACAGTGCTCATGGTGGCAGTTCCCATATTGACGGTGATCATGGTGACAGTGCCCATGGTGACAGTGCCCATGATGACAGTTCCAATGTTGACAGTGTACTTGGGGACAAAGCTCATGGAAACAGTGTCCATGGTGATAGTGCTCCTGGTGACAGTGTCCATGGTTACAGTGCCCATGGTGACAGTTTCCAAGGTGACATTTTCCATGGTGACAGTGCCCATGGTGACAGTGCTCATGGTGACTGTGCCCACGGTGACAATGCTCATGGTGACAATGCTCATGGTGACAGTGTCCATGGTGACAGTGCTCATGGTGACAGTGCCCATGGTGACAGTGCCCATGGTGACAGTGCTCACGGTGATAGTGCCCACAGTGGCAGTGCTCTCGGTGACAGTGCTCATGTTGAACAGTGCTCATGGTGACAGTGCTTATGGTGACAGTGCCCACGGTGACAGTGAAAATGGTGAGAGTGCCCATGGTGACATTTCCCTTGGTGACAGTGCTTATGGTGACAGTGACCATGGTGACACTGGCCATGGTGACAGTGCTCATGGTGAGAGTTCCCATGGTGACAGTGCTCATATTGACAGTGCCCATGGTGAACGTTCCCATGTTGACAGTTCCCATGGTGATAGTCCTCATGGTGACAGTGCTCATGGGGACAGTGCACACGGTGACAGTGCTCACGGTGATAATGCCCATGGTGATATTGCTCATGGTGAGACAGCCCATGGTGATAGTGCTCACGGTGATAGTGCTCATGGTGAGAGTTCCCATGGTGACAGTGCCCACGGTGACAGTGCTCATGGTGACATTGCCCACGGTGACAGTGCTCATGGTGAGAGTTCGCATGGTGATAGTGCCCATGGTGACAGTGCTCATGGTAACAGTGCTCACGGTGACAGTGTCCTTGGTGACAGTGCTCACGGTGACAGTGCCCTTGGTGATAGTACCCATGGTAATAATGCTCATGGTGACAGTGCCCATGGTGACAGTGCCCATGGTGATAGTGCTCATGGTGATAGTGCTCATGGTGAGAGTTCCCATGGTGACAGGGCACATGGTGACAGTTCCCATGGTGACAGTGCTCACGGTGACAGTGCTCACTGTGGCAGTGCCAATGGTTACATTGCTCATGGTGGCTGTGTCCATGGTGGCAGTTCCCAAGATGACAGTGCTCATGGTGACATTTCCCATGGTAACAGAGCTCATGATGACAGTGTCCATGGTGACAGTGCCCATGGTGACAGTAGCCATGTTGAAAGTGTCCATGGTGACAGTGCTCATGGTGACATTGCCCACGGTGACAGTGATAATGGTGACAGTGCTCACGTTGATAGTGCTCATGGTGATAGTGCTCACAGTGACAGTGCCCTTGGTGATAGTGCCCATGGTAATAGGGCTCACGGTGACAGTGCCCATGGTGATAGTGCTCACGGTGATAGTGCTGACAGTGATAGTGCTCACGGTGACAGTGCCCTGGTGGATAGTGCCCATGGTGACAGTGTCCCTGGTGACCGTGCTCATGGTGACATTTCCCATGGTGAGAGTGCTCATGGTGAGAGTGCTCACTGTGGCAGTGCCAATGGTTACAGTGCTCATGGTGGCAGTGTCCGTGGTGGCAGTTCCTAAGATGACAGTGTCCATGATGACAGAGCCCAGGGTGACAGTGCTCATGGTGACACTGCCCATGGTGACAGTGCACACGGTGACAGTGCCCACGGTGACAGTGCTCATGGTGAGAGTGCTCATGGTGATAGTGCCCATGGTAATAGTGCTCACTCTGACATTTCCCATGGTGATATTGCTCACGGTGACACTGCAAATGGTGTTAGTGCTCACGGTGATAGTGCTCATGGTGACAGTTCCCATGGTGAGAGTGCCCACGGTGACAGTGCTCATGGTGACATTGCCCACAGTGACAGTGCTCATGGTGACAGAGCTCACGGTGACAGTGCCCTTTGTGAGACTGCTCATGGTGATAGTGCTCATAGTGATAGTGTTCATGGTGACAGTTCGCATGGTGACAGTGCCCATGTTGAAAGTGCCCATGGTGATAGTGCTCACGGTGACACTGCCCATGGTGACTGTGCTCATGCTGGCGGTGTACATGGTTGGAGTTGCCATGGTGAAATTCCTCATGGTGGCACTGCCCATGATGATAGTGCTCATGTTGACTGTGTCCATGGTAACAGTGCCCATGCTGACAGTGCCCATAGTGACATTTCCCATGGTGACAGTGTTCATGGTAAGAGATACCATGGTGACAGTGCTCATGTTCACAGTGCCCATGGTGACAGTGTCCATGGTCAAGAGTGCCCATGGTGAGAGTGCCCATGTTGAGAGTGCCCATGGTGACAGTGCCCATGGTGACAGTACTCATGGTGACACTTCCCATAATGACAATGCTCCTGGTGACAATGATCATGGTGACAGTGCTCACGGTGACAGTGCTCATGGTGGCAGTGTCCATGGTGACAGTGCTCATGGTGGCAGTTCCCATATTGACGGTGATCATGGTGACAGTGCCCATGGTGACAGTGCCCATGATGACAGTTCCAATGTTGACAGTGTACTTGGGGATAATGCTCATGGAAACAGTGTCCATGGTGATAGTGCTCCTGGTGACAGTGTCCATGGTTACAGTGCCCATGGTGACAGTTTCCAAGGTGACATTTTCCATGGTGACAGTGCCCATGGTGACAGTGCCCATGGTGAATGTTCCCATGGTGACAGTGCTCAAGGTGACAATGCTCATGGTGACAGTGTCCATGGTGACAGTGCCCATGGTGACAGTGCTCACGGTGATAGTGCCCACAGTGGCAGTGCTCTCGGTGACAGTGCGCATGTTGAACAGTGCTCATGGTGACAGTGCTTATGGTGACAGTGCCCACGGTGACAGTGAAAATGGTGAGAGTGCCCATGGTGACATTTCCCTTGGTGACAGTGCTTATGGTGACAGTGACCATGGTGACACTGGCCATGGTGACAGTGCTCATGGTGAGAGTTCCCATGGTGACAGTGCTCATATTGACAGTGCCCATGGTGACCATTCCCATGTTGACAGTTCCCATGGTGATAGTCCTCATGGTGACAGTGCTCATGGGGACAGTGCACACGGTGACAGTGCTCACGGTGATAATGCCCATGGTGATATTGCTCATGGTGAGACTGCCCATGGTGATAGTGCTCACGGTGATAGTGCTCATGGTGAGAGTTCCCATGGTGACAGTGCCCACGGTGACAGTGCTCATGGTGACATTGCCCACGGTGACAGTGCTCATGGTGAGAGTTCGCATGGTGATAGTGCCCATGGTGACAGTGCTCATGGTGACACAGCCCATGGTGACTGTTCTAAACCTGCCGATGTACATGGTTGGAGTTCCCATGGTGAAATTCCTCATGGTGGCACTGCCCATGATGATAGTGTTCATGGTGACAGTGTCCATGGTGACAGTGCCTATGGTGACAGTGCCCATTGTGATAGTGCTCACGGTGATAGTGCCCACAGTGACAGTTCTAATGGTGACAGGGCTCACGGTGACAGTGCCCATGGTTATAGTCCTCACGATGATAGTGCTCATGGTGACAGTTCCCATGGTGACAGTTCCCATGGTGACAGTGCCGATGATGACAGTGCTCATGGTGACAGTGCCCATGGTGACAGTGCTCATGGTGACAGTGCTCACGGTGACAGTGCCCTTGGTGATAGTACCCATTGTAATAGTGCTCACGGTAACTGTGCCCATGGTGATATTGCTCACGGTGACACTGCCCATGGTGATAGTGCTCACGGTGATAGTGCTCATGGTGACAGTTCGCATGGTGACACTGTGTATGTTGAAAGTGCCCATGGTGACAGTGCTCATGGTGACACTGCCCATGGTGACTGTGCTCATGCTGGTGGTGTATATGGTTGGAGTTCCCATGGTGAAATTCCTTATGGTGGCACTGCCCATGACGATAGTGCTCATGGTGACAGTGTCCATGGTGACAGTGCCCATGGTGACAGTGCCCATGGTGACATTTCCCATGGTGACAGTGCTTATGGTGAGAGTTCCCATGGTGACAGTGCTCATCTTGACAGTGCCCATGGTGACAGTGTCCATGGTGACAGAGCTCACGGTGAGAGTGCCCTTTGTGAGAGTGCTCATGGTGATAGTGCTCATAGTGATAGTGTTCATGGTGACAGTTCGCATGGTGACAGTGCCCATGTTGAAAGTGCCCATGGTGATAGTGCTCACGGTGACACTGCCCATGGTGACTGTGCTCATGCTGGCGGTGTACATGGTTGGAGTTGCCATGGTGAAATTCCTCATGGTGGCACTGCCCATGATGATAGTGCTCATGTTGACTGTGTCCATGGTAACAGTGCCCATGCTGACAGTGCCCATAGTGACATTTCCCATGGTGACAGTGTTCATGGTAAGAGTTACCATGGTGACAGTGCTCATGTTCACAGTGCCCATGGTGACAGTGTCCATGGTCAAGAGTGCCCATGGTGAGAGTGCCCATGTTGAGAGTGCCCATGTTGACAGTGCCCATGGTGACAGTACTCATGGTGACACTTCCCATGATGACAATGCTCCTGGTGACAATGATCATGGTGACAGTGCTCACGGTGACAGTGCTCATGGTGGCAGTGTCCATGGTGACAGTGCTCATGGTGGCAGTTCCCATATTGACGGTGATCATGGTGACAGTGCCCATGGTGACAGTGCCCATGATGACAGTTCCAATGTTGACAGTGTACTTGGGGACAAAGCTCATGGAAACAGTGTCCATGGTGATAGTGCTCCTGGTGACAGTGTCCATGGTTACAGTGCCCATGGTGACAGTTTCCAAGGTGACATTTTCCATGGTGACAGTGCCCATGGTGACAGTGCTCATGGTGACTGTGCCCACGGTGACAATGCTCATGGTGAGAATTCCAACGGTCACAGTGCTCACCTTGACAGTGTCCATGGTGACAGTTCCCTTGGTGATAATGCTCATGGTGATAGTGCTCATGGTGATAGTGCTCATGGTGACACTGCCCATGGTGAATGTGCTCATGCTGGCGGTGTACATGGTTGGAGATCCCATGGTGAAATTCTTTATGGTGGTAATGCACATGATGATAGTGCTCATGCTGAGAGTGTCCATGGTGACAGTGCCTATGGTGACAGTGCCCATGGTGACATTTCCCATGGTGACAGTGCTCATGGTGAGAGTTCCCATGGTGACAATGCTCATGGTGACTATGCTCATGGTGACAGTGCCCACGGTGAAAATGCTCATGGTGACCGTGCTCACGGTGATAGTGCTCACGGTAATAGTGCTCACGCTGACAGTGCCCTTGGTGATAGTGCTCATGGTAATAGTGATCATGGTGACGGTTCGCATGGTGACAGTGCCCATGTTGAAAGTGCCCATGGTGGCAGTGCTCATGGTGTCACTGCCCATAGTGAATGTGCTCATGCTGGCATTGTCCATGGTTGGAGTTTCTATGGTGAAATTCCTTATGGTGGCACTGCCCATGATGATAGTGTTCATAGTGACAGTGTCCATGGTGACAGTGCCTATGGTGACAGGGTCCATTGTGATAGTGCTCACGGTGATAGTGCCCACAGTGACAGTGCTAATGGTGAGAGTTCCCATGGTGACAGTGCCCATGATGACAGTGCTCATGGTGACAGTGCCCACGATGACAGTGCTCATGGTGACAGTGCCCTTGGTGATACTTTTCACGGTGATAGTGCTCACAGTGATAGTGCTCACGGTGACAGTGCCCTGGTGGATAGTGCCCATGGTGACAGTGTCCCTGGTGACCGTGCTCATGGTGACATTTCCCATGGTGAGAGTGCTCATGGTGAGAGTGCTCACTGTGGCAGTGCCAATGGTTACAGTGCTCATGGTGGCAGTGTCCGTGGTGGCAGTTCCTAAGATGACAGTGTCCATGATGACAGAGCCCAGGGTGACAGTGCTCATGGTGACACTGCCCATGGTGACAGTGCACATGGTGACAGTGCCCACGGTGACAGTGCTCATGGTGAGAGTGCTCATGGTGATAGTGCCCATGGTAATAGTGCTCACTCTGACATTTCCCATGGTGATATTGCTCACGGTGACACTGCAAATGGTGTTAGTGCTCACGGTGATAGTGCTCATGGTGACAGTTCCCATGGTGAGAGTGCCCACGGTGACAGTGCTCATGGTGACATTGCCCACAGTGACAGTGCTCATGGTGACAGAGCTCACGGTGACAGTGCCCTTTGTGAGAGTGCTCATGGTGATAGTGCTCATAGTGATAGTGTTCATGGTGACAGTTCGCATGGTGACAGTGCCCATGTTGAAAGTGCCCATGGTGATAGTGCTCACGGTGACACTGCCCATGGTGACTGTGCTCATGCTGGCGGTGTACATGGTTGGAGTTGCCATGGTGAAATTCCTCATGGTGGCACTGCCCATGATGATAGTGCTCATGTTGACTGTGTCCATGGTAACAGTGCCCATGCTGACAGTGCCCATAGTGACATTTCCCATGGTGACAGTGTTCATGGTAAGAGTTACCATGGTGACAGTGCCCATGGTGACAGTGTCCAT
The DNA here is from genome assembly GCF_965194805.1 of Balaenoptera borealis. Classification (NCBI taxonomy): domain Eukaryota; kingdom Metazoa; phylum Chordata; class Mammalia; order Artiodactyla; family Balaenopteridae; genus Balaenoptera; species Balaenoptera borealis. The sequence continues at coordinate 214,713 of NW_028123182.1, forward strand.
GGTCAAGAGTGCCCATGGTGAGAGTGCCCATGTTGAGAGTGCCCATGGTGACAGTACTCATGGTGACACTTCCCATGATGACAATGCTCCTGGTGACAAAGATCATGGTGACAGTGCTCACGGTGACAGTGCTCATGGTGGCAGTGTCCATGGTGACAGTGCTCATGGTGGCAGTTCCCATATTGACGGTGATCATGGTGACAGTGCCCATGGTGACAGTGCCCATGATGACAGTTCCAATGTTGACAGTGTACTTGGGGACAAAGCTCATGGAAACAGTGTCCATGGTGATAGTGCTCCTGGTGACAGTGTCCATGGTTACAGTGCCCATGGTGACAGTTTCCAAGGTGACATTTTCCATGGTGACAGTGCCCATGGTGACAGTGCTCATGGTGACAGTGCTCATGGGGACAGCGCACACGATGACATTGCTCACGGTGATAATGCCCATGGTGATATTGCTCATGGTGAGACTGCCCATGGTGATAGTGCTCACGGTGATAGTGCTCATGGTGAGAGTTCCCATGGTGACAGTGCCCATAGTGACAGTGCTCATGGTGACAGTACCGACGGTGACAGTGCTCATGGTGACAATTCTCAGGGTGATAGTGCTCACGATGATAGTGCTCACGGTGACAGTTCCCTTGGTGATAGTGCTCATGGTGATAGTGCCCATGGTGACACTGCCCATGGTGATATTGCTCACGGTGACACTGCCCATGGTAATAGTGCTCATGGTGATAGTGCTCACGTTGACAGTGTCTTTGGTGATAGTGCTCATGGTGACACTGCCCATGGTGACAGTTCGCATGCTGATAGTGCCCATGTTGAAAGTTCCCATGGTGACAGTGCTCATGGTGATAATGCCCATGGTGACTGTGCTCATGCTGGCGGTGTACAGGGTTGGTGTTCCCATGTTGAAATTCCTCATGGTGGCACTGCCCATGATGATAGTGTTCCTGGTGACAGTGTCCATGGTGACAGTGCTCATGGTTACAGTGCCCATGGTGAACAGTGCTCACGGTGAAAGTGCCTACAGTGGCAGTGCTCTAGGTGACAGTGCCCATGTTGAACAGTGCTCATGGTGACAGTGCTTATGGTGACAGTGCCCACGGTGACAGTGCAAATGGTGAGAGTTCCCATGCTGACATTTCCCTTGGTGACAGTGCTTAAGGTGACAGTGGCCATAGTGACACTGGCCATGGTGACAGTGCTCATAGTGAGAGTTCCCATGGTGACAGTGCCCATGGTGACAGTGCTCATGGTGATAGTGCTCATGGTGACAGTGCTCATGGGGACAGTGCACGCGGTGACAGTGCCCACGGTGACAGTGCTCACGGTTATAGTGCTCATGGTGATATTGCCCATGGTAATAGTGCTCATGTTGACAGTGCCCATGGTGATATTGCTCATGGTGAGAGTTCCCATGGTGACAGTGCTCATATTGACAGTGCCCATGGTGACCATTCCCATGTTGACAGTTCCCATGGTGATAGTCCTCATGGTGACAGTGCTCATGGGGACAGTGCACACGGTGACAGTGCTCACGGTGATAATGCCCATGGTGATATTGCTCATGGTGAGACTGCCCATGGTGATAGTGCTCACGGTGATAGTGCTCATGGTGAGAGTTCCCATGGTGACAGTGCCCACGGTGACAGTGCTCATGGTGACATTGCCCACGGTGACAGTGCTCATGGTGAGAGTTCGCATGGTGATAGTGCCCATGGTGACAGTGCTCATGGTGACACAGCCCATGGTGACTGTTCTAAACCTGCCGATGTACATGGTTGGAGTTCCCATGGTGAAATTCCTCATGGTGGCACTGCCCATGATGATAGTGTTCATGGTGACAGTGTCCATGGTGACAGTGCCTATGGTGACAGTGCCCATTGTGATAGTGCTCACGGTGATAGTGCCCACAGTGACAGTTCTAATGGTGACAGGGCTCACGGTGACAGTGCCCATGGTTATAGTCCTCACGATGATAGTGCTCATGGTGACAGTTCGCATGGTGACACTGTGTATGTTGAAAGTGCCCATGGTGACAGTGCTCATGGTGACACTGCCCATGGTGACTGTGCTCATGCTGGTGGTGTATATGGTTGGAGTTCCCATGGTGAAATTCCTTATGGTGGCACTGCCCATGACGATAGTGCTCATGGTGACAGTGTCCATGGTGACAGTGCCCATCGTGACAGTGCCCATCGTGACAGTGCCCATGGTGACATTTCCCATGGTGACAGTGCTTATGGTGAGAGTTCCCATGGTGACAGTGCTCATCTTGACAGTGCCCATGGTGACAGTGTCCATGGTGACAGTGCCCATGGTGAGAGTGCTCATGGTGATAGTGCTCACGGTGACAGTTCCCTTGGTGATACTGCTCATGGTGATAGTGCTCATGGTGAAAGTGCTCATGGTGACAATTCACATGGTGACAGTGCTCATGATGACAGTGCTCATGGTGACAGTGCTCACGGTGACACTGCCCATGTTGATAGTGCTCACAGTGATAGTGCTCATGGTGACAATTCCCATGGTTACAGTGCCCATGGTGACAGTGCTCATGGTGACAGTGCTCACGGTGACAGTGCTCATGGTGACAGTGCTCACAGTGATAGTTCTCTTGGTGACAGCGCCCTTGGTGATAGTGCCCATGGTGATAGTGCTAATGGTGATAGTGCTCATGGTGACAGAGATCATGGTGACAGTGCCTATGGTGACAGTGCCCATGGTGACATTTCCCATGGTAACAGAGCTCATGATGACAGTGTCCATGGTGACAGTGCCCATGTTGAAAGTGCCCATGGTGACATTGCTCATGGTGACACTGCCCATGGTGACTGTGCTCATTCTGTCGGTGTACATGTTTGGAATTCCCATGGTGAAATTCCTCATGGTGGCACTGCCCATGATGATAGTGCTCATGGTGACAGTGACCATCGTGAGAGTTCCCATGGTGACAGTGCTCATGGTGACACTGCCCATGGTGACAGGGCCCATGGTGACATTTCCCATGGTGACAGTGCTTATGTTGACAGTGCAGACGATGACCGTGCCCACGGTGACATTTCCTATGGTGACAGTGTTCATCGTGATATTGCTCACGGTGACAGTGCCCATGGTTATAGTCCTCACGGTGATAGTGCTCATGGTGACAGTTCCCATGGTGACAGTGCCCACGGTGACAGTGCTCATGGTGACATGGCCCACTGTGACAGGGCTCATGGTGACACTGCCCATGGTGACAGTGCCCATGATGACATTTCCCATGGTGACAGTGCTTATGTTGACAGTGCACACGGTGACAGTGCCCACGGTCACATTTCCCATGGTGACAGTGTTCATGGTGATATTGCTCACAGTGACAGTGCCCATGGTTATAGTCCTCACGGTGATAGTGCTCATGGTGACAGTTCCCATGGTGACAGTGCCCACGGTGACAGTGCTCATAGTGACATTGCCCACGGTGACAGTGCTCATGGTGAGAGTTCGCATGGTGATAGTGCCCATGGTGACAGTGCTCTTGGTGACACAGCCCATGGTGACTGTTCTAAACCTGCCGATGTACATGGTTGGAGTTCCCATGGTGAAATTCCTCATGGTGGCACTGCCCATGATGATAGTGTTCATGGTGACAGTGTCCATGGTGACAGTGCCTATGGTGACAGTGCCCATTGTGATAGTGCTCACGGTGATAGTGCCCACAGTGACAGTTCTAATGGTGACAGTGTTCACGGTGACAGTGCCCATGGTTATAGTCCTCACGATGATAGTGCTCATGGTGACAGTTCCCATGGTGACAGTTCCCATGGTGACAGTGCCGATGATGACAGTGCTCATGGTGACAGTGCCCATGGTGACAGTGCTCATGGTGACAGTGCTCACGGTGACAGTGCCCTTGGTGATAGTACCCATTGTAATAGTGCTCACGGTAACTGTGCCCATGGTGATATTGCTCACAGTGACACTGCCCATGGTGATAGTGCTCACGGTGATAGTGCTCATGGTGGCAGTTCGCATGGTGACACTGTGTATGTTGAAAGTGCCCATGGTGACAGTGCTCATGGTGACACTGCCCATGGTGACTGTGCTCATGCTGGTGGTGTATATGGTTGGAGTTCCCATGGTGAAATTCCTTATGGTGGCACTGCCCATGACGATAGTGCTCATGGTGACAGTGTCCATGGTGACAGTGCCCATGGTGACAGTGCCCATCGTGACAGTGCCCATGGTGACATTTCCCATGGTGACAGTGCTCATCTTGACAGTGCCCATGGTGACAGTGTCCATGGTGACAGTGCCCATGGTGAGAGTGCCCATGGTGACAGTGTCCAAGGTGACAGTGCTCATGTTGACTGTGCCCACGGTGACAATGCTCATGGTGAGAATTCCAACGGTGACAGTGCTCACCTTGACAGTGTCCATGGTGACAGTTCCCTTGGTGATAATGCTCATGGTGATAGTGCTCATGGTGATAGTGCTCATGGTGACACTGCCCATGGTGAATGTGCTCATGCTGGCGGTGTACATGGTTGGAGATCCCATGGTGAAATTCTTTATGGTGGTAATGCACATGATGATAGTGCTCATGCTGAGAGTGTCCATGGTGACAGTGCCTATGGTGACAGTGCCCATGGTGACATTTCCCATGGTGACAGTGCTCATGGTGAGAGTTCCCATGGTGACAATGCTCATGGTGACTATGCTCATGGTGACAGTGCCCACGGTGAAAATGCTCATGGTGACCGTGCTCACGGTGATAGTGCTCACGGTAATAGTGCTCACGCTGACAGTGCCCTTGGTGATAGTGCTCATGGTAATAGTGATCATGGTGACGGTTCGCATGGTGACAGTGCCCATGTTGAAAGTGCCCATGGTGGCAGTGCTCATGGTGTCACTGCCCATAGTGAATGTGCTCATGCTGGCATTGTCCATGGTTGGAGTTTCTATGGTGAAATTCCTTATGGTGGCACTGCCCATGATGATAGTGTTCATAGTGACAGTGTCCATGGTGACAGTGCCTATGGTGACAGGGTCCATTGTGATAGTGCTCACGGTGATAGTGCCCACAGTGACAGTGCTAATGGTGAGAGTTCCCATGGTGACAGTGCCCATGATGACAGTGCTCATGGTGACAGTGCCCACGATGACAGTGCTCATGGTGACAGTGCCCTTGGTGATACTTCTCACGGTGATAGTGCTCACAGTGATAGTGCTCACGGTGACAGTGCCCTGATGGATAGTGCCCATGGTGACAGTGTCCCTGGTGACCGTGCTCATGGTGACATTTCCCATGGTGAGAGTGCTCATGGTGAGAGTGCTCACTGTGGCAGTGCCAATGGTTACAGTGCTCATGGTGGCAGTGTCCGTGGTGGCAGTTCCTAAGATGACAGTGTCCATGATGACAGAGCCCAGGGTGACAGTGCTCATGGTGACACTGCCCATGGTGACAGTGCACATGGTGACAGTGCCCACGGTGACAGTGCTCATGGTGAGAGTGCTCATGGTGATAGTGCCCATGGTAATAGTGCTCACTCTGACATTTCCCATGGTGATATTGCTCACGGTGACACTGCAAATGGTGTTAGTGCTCACGGTGATAGTGCTCATGGTGACAGTTCCCATGGTGAGAGTGCCCACGGTGACAGTGCTCATGGTGACATTGCCCACAGTGACAGTGCTCATGGTGACAGAGCTCACGGTGACAGTGCCCTTTGTGAGAGTGCTCATGGTGATAGTGCTCATAGTGATAGTGTTCATGGTGACAGTTCGCATGGTGACAGTGCCCATGTTGAAAGTGCCCATGGTGATAGTGCTCACGGTGACACTGCCCATGGTGACTGTGCTCATGCTGGCGGTGTACATGGTTGGAGTTGCCATGGTGAAATTCCTCATGGTGGCACTGCCCATGATGATAGTGCTCATGTTGACTGTGTCCATGGTAACAGTGCCCATGCTGACAGTGCCCATAGTGACATTTCCCATGGTGACAGTGTTCATGGTAAGAGTTACCATGGTGACAGTGCTCATGTTCACAGTGCCCATGGTGACAGTGTCCATGGTCAAGAGTGCCCATGGTGAGAGTGCCCATGTTGAGAGTGCCCATGGTGACAGTGCCCATGGCGACAGTACTCATGGTGACACTTCCCATGATGACAATGCTCCTGGTGACAATGATCATGGTGACAGTGCTCACGGTGACAGTGCTCATGGTGGCAGTGTCCATGGTGACAGTGCTCATGGTGGCAGTTCCCATATTGACGGTGATCATGGTGACAGTGCCCATGGTGACAGTGCCCATGATGACAGTTCCAATGTTGACAGTGTACTTGGGGACAAAGCTCATGGAAACAGTGTCCATGGTGATAGTGCTCCTGGTGACAGTGTCCATGGTTACAGTGCCCATGGTGACAGTTTCCAAGGTGACATTTTCCATGGTGACAGTGCCCATGGTGACAGTGCTCATGGTGACTGTGCCCACGGTGACAATGCTCATGGTGACAATGCTCATGGTGACAGTGTCCATGGTGACAGTGCTCATGGTGACAGTGCCCATGGTGACAGTGCCCATGGTGACAGTGCTCACGGTGATAGTGCCCACAGTGGCAGTGCTCTCGGTGACAGTGCTCATGTTGAACAGTGCTCATGGTGACAGTGCTTATGGTGACAGTGCCCACGGTGACAGTGAAAATGGTGAGAGTGCCCATGGTGACATTTCCCTTGGTGACAGTGCTTATGGTGACAGTGACCATGGTGACACTGGCCATGGTGACAGTGCTCATGGTGAGAGTTCCCATGGTGACAGTGCTCATATTGACAGTGCCCATGGTGAACGTTCCCATGTTGACAGTTCCCATGGTGATAGTCCTCATGGTGACAGTGCTCATGGGGACAGTGCACACGGTGACAGTGCTCACGGTGATAATGCCCATGGTGATATTGCTCATGGTGAGACAGCCCATGGTGATAGTGCTCACGGTGATAGTGCTCATGGTGAGAGTTCCCATGGTGACAGTGCCCACGGTGACAGTGCTCATGGTGACATTGCCCACGGTGACAGTGCTCATGGTGAGAGTTCGCATGGTGATAGTGCCCATGGTGACAGTGCTCATGGTAACAGTGCTCACGGTGACAGTGTCCTTGGTGACAGTGCTCACGGTGACAGTGCCCTTGGTGATAGTACCCATGGTAATAATGCTCATGGTGACAGTGCCCATGGTGACAGTGCCCATGGTGATAGTGCTCATGGTGATAGTGCTCATGGTGAGAGTTCCCATGGTGACAGGGCACATGGTGACAGTTCCCATGGTGACAGTGCTCACGGTGACAGTGCTCACTGTGGCAGTGCCAATGGTTACATTGCTCATGGTGGCTGTGTCCATGGTGGCAGTTCCCAAGATGACAGTGCTCATGGTGACATTTCCCATGGTAACAGAGCTCATGATGACAGTGTCCATGGTGACAGTGCCCATGGTGACAGTAGCCATGTTGAAAGTGTCCATGGTGACAGTGCTCATGGTGACATTGCCCACGGTGACAGTGATAATGGTGACAGTGCTCACGTTGATAGTGCTCATGGTGATAGTGCTCACAGTGACAGTGCCCTTGGTGATAGTGCCCATGGTAATAGGGCTCACGGTGACAGTGCCCATGGTGATAGTGCTCACGGTGATAGTGCTGACAGTGATAGTGCTCACGGTGACAGTGCCCTGGTGGATAGTGCCCATGGTGACAGTGTCCCTGGTGACCGTGCTCATGGTGACATTTCCCATGGTGAGAGTGCTCATGGTGAGAGTGCTCACTGTGGCAGTGCCAATGGTTACAGTGCTAATGGTGGCAGTGTCCGTGGTGGCAGTTCCTAAGATGACAGTGTCCATGATGACAGAGCCCAGGGTGACAGTGCTCATGGTGACACTGCCCATGGTGACAGTGCACACGGTGACAGTGCCCACGGTGACAGTGCTCATGGTGAGAGTGCTCATGGTGATAGTGCCCATGGTAATAGTGCTCACTCTGACATTTCCCATGGTGATATTGCTCACGGTGACACTGCAAATGGTGTTAGTGCTCACGGTGATAGTGCTCATGGTGACAGTTCCCATGGTGAGAGTGCCCACGGTGACAGTGCTCATGGTGACATTGCCCACAGTGACAGTGCTCATGGTGACAGAGCTCACGGTGACAGTGCCCTTTGTGAGAGTGCTCATGGTGATAGTGCTCATAGTGATAGTGTTCATGGTGACAGTTCGCATGGTGACAGTGCCCATGTTGAAAGTGCCCATGGTGATAGTGCTCACGGTGACACTGCCCATGGTGACTGTGCTCATGCTGGCGGTGTACATGGTTGGAGTTGCCATGGTGAAATTCCTCATGGTGGCACTGCCCATGATGATAGTGCTCATGTTGACTGTGTCCATGGTAACAGTGCCCATGCTGACAGTGCCCATAGTGACATTTCCCATGGTGACAGTGTTCATGGTAAGAGTTACCATGGTGACAGTGCTCATATTGACAGTGCCCATGGTGACCATTCCCATGTTGACAGTTCCCATGGTGATAATCCTCATGGTGACAGTGCTCATGGGGACAGTGCACACGGTGACAGTGCTCACGGTGATAATGCCCATGGTGATATTGCTCATGGTGAGACTGCCCATGGTGATAGTGCTCACGGTGATAGTGCTCATGGTGAGAGTTCCCATGGTGACAGTGCCCACGGTGACAGTGCTCATGGTGACATTGCCCACGGTGACAGTGCTCATGGTGAGAGTTCGCATGGTGATAGTGCCCATGGTGACAGTGCTCATGGTGACACAGCCCATGGTGACTGTTCTAAACCTGCCGATGTACATGGTTGGAGTTCCCATGGTGAAATTCCTCATGGTGGCACTGCCCATGATGATAGTGTTCATGGTGACAGTGTCCATGGTGACAGTGCCTATGGTGACAGTGCCCATTGTGATAGTGCTCACGGTGATAGTGCCCACAGTGACAGTTCTAATGGTGACAGGGCTCACGGTGACAGTGCCCATGGTTATAGTCCTCACGATGATAGTGCTCATGGTGACAGTTCCCATGGTGACAGTTCCCATGGTGACAGTGCCGATGATGACAGTGCTCATGGTGACAGTGCCCATGGTGACAGTGCTCATGGTGACAGTGCTCACGGTGACAGTGCCCTTGGTGATAGTACCCATTGTAATAGTGCTCACGGTAACTGTGCCCATGGTGATATTGCTCACGGTGACACTGCCCATGGTGATAGTGCTCACGGTGATAGTGCTCATGGTGACAGTTCGCATGGTGACACTGTGTATGTTGAAAGTGCCCATGGTGACAGTGCTCATGGTGACACTGCCCATGGTGACTGTGCTCATGCTGGTGGTGTATATGGTTGGAGTTCCCATGGTGAAATTCCTTATGGTGGCACTGCCCATGACGATAGTGCTCATGGTGACAGTGTCCATGGTGACAGTGCCCATGGTGACAGTGCCCATGGTGACAGTGCCCATGGTGACATTTCCCATGGTGACAGTGCTTATGGTGAGAGTTCCCATGGTGACAGTGCTCATCTTGACAGTGCCCATGGTGACAGTGTCCATGGTGACAGAGCTCACGGTGAGAGTGCCCTTTGTGAGAGTGCTCATGGTGATAGTGCTCATAGTGATAGTGTTCATGGTGACAGTTCGCATGGTGACAGTGCCCATGTTGAAAGTGCCCATGGTGATAGTGCTCACGGTGACACTGCCCATGGTGACTGTGCTCATGCTGGCGGTGTACATGGTTGGAGTTGCCATGGTGAAATTCCTCATGGTGGCACTGCCCATGATGATAGTGCTCATGTTGACTGTGTCCATGGTAACAGTGCCCATGCTGACAGTGCCCATAGTGACATTTCCCATGGTGACAGTGTTCATGGTAAGAGTTACCATGGTGACAGTGCTCATGTTCACAGTGCCCATGGTGACAGTGTCCATGGTCAAGAGTGCCCATGGTGAGAGTGCCCATGTTGAGAGTGCCCATGTTGACAGTGCCCATGGTGACAGTACTCATGGTGACACTTCCCATGATGACAATGCTCCTGGTGACAATGATCATGGTGACAGTGCTCACGGTGACAGTGCTCATGGTGGCAGTGTCCATGGTGACAGTGCTCATGGTGGCAGTTCCCATATTGACGGTGATCATGGTGACAGTGCCCATGGTGACAGTGCCCATGATGACAGTTCCAATGTTGACAGTGTACTTGGGGACAAAGCTCATGGAAACAGTGTCCATGGTGATAGTGCTCCTGGTGACAGTGTCCATGGTTACAGTGCCCATGGTGACAGTTTCCAAGGTGACATTTTCCATGGTGACAGTGCCCATGGTGACAGTGCTCATGGTGACTGTGCCCACGGTGACAATGCTCATGGTGAGAATTCCAACGGTCACAGTGCTCACCTTGACAGTGTCCATGGTGACAGTTCCCTTGGTGATAATGCTCATGGTGATAGTGCTCATGGTGATAGTGCTCATGGTGACACTGCCCATGGTGAATGTGCTCATGCTGGCGGTGTACATGGTTGGAGATCCCATGGTGAAATTCTTTATGGTGGTAATGCACATGATGATAGTGCTCATGCTGAGAGTGTCCATGGTGACAGTGCCTATGGTGACAGTGCCCATGGTGACATTTCCCATGGTGACAGTGCTCATGGTGAGAGTTCCCATGGTGACAATGCTCATGGTGACTATGCTCATGGTGACAGTGCCCACGGTGAAAATGCTCATGGTGACCGTGCTCACGGTGATAGTGCTCACGGTAATAGTGCTCACGCTGACAGTGCCCTTGGTGATAGTGCTCATGGTAATAGTGATCATGGTGACGGTTCGCATGGTGACAGTGCCCATGTTGAAAGTGCCCATGGTGGCAGTGCTCATGGTGTCACTGCCCATAGTGAATGTGCTCATGCTGGCATTGTCCATGGTTGGAGTTTCTATGGTGAAATTCCTTATGGTGGCACTGCCCATGATGATAGTGTTCATAGTGACAGTGTCCATGGTGACAGTGCCTATGGTGACAGGGTCCATTGTGATAGTGCTCACGGTGATAGTGCCCACAGTGACAGTGCTAATGGTGAGAGTTCCCATGGTGACAGTGCCCATGATGACAGTGCTCATGGTGACAGTGCCCACGATGACAGTGCTCATGGTGACAGTGCCCTTGGTGATACTTTTCACGGTGATAGTGCTCACAGTGATAGTGCTCACGGTGACAGTGCCCTGGTGGATAGTGCCCATGGTGACAGTGTCCCTGGTGACCGTGCTCATGGTGACATTTCCCATGGTGAGAGTGCTCATGGTGAGAGTGCTCACTGTGGCAGTGCCAATGGTTACAGTGCTCATGGTGGCAGTGTCCGTGGTGGCAGTTCCTAAGATGACAGTGTCCATGATGACAGAGCCCAGGGTGACAGTGCTCATGGTGACACTGCCCATGGTGACAGTGCACATGGTGACAGTGCCCACGGTGACAGTGCTCATGGTGAGAGTGCTCATGGTGATAGTGCCCATGGTAATAGTGCTCACTCTGACATTTCCCATGGTGATATTGCTCACGGTGACACTGCAAATGGTGTTAGTGCTCACGGTGATAGTGCTCATGGTGACAGTTCCCATGGTGAGAGTGCCCACGGTGACAGTGCTCATGGTGACATTGCCCACAGTGACAGTGCTCATGGTGACAGAGCTCACGGTGACAGTGCCCTTTGTGAGAGTGCTCATGGTGATAGTGCTCATAGTGATAGTGTTCATGGTGACAGTTCGCATGGTGACAGTGCCCATGTTGAAAGTGCCCATGGTGATAGTGCTCACGGTGACACTGCCCATGGTGACTGTGCTCATGCTGGCGGTGTACATGGTTGGAGTTGCCATGGTGAAATTCCTCATGGTGGCACTGCCCATGATGATAGTGCTCATGTTGACTGTGTCCATGGTAACAGTGCCCATGCTGACAGTGCCCATAGTGACATTTCCCATGGTGACAGTGTTCATGGTAAGAGTTACCATGGTGACAGTGCCCATGGTGACAGTGTCCATGGTCAAGAGTGCCCATGGTGAGAGTGCCCATGTTGAGAGTGCCCATGGTGACAGTGCCCATGGTGACAGTACTCATGGTGACACTTCCCATGATGACAATGCTCCTGGTGACAAAGATCATGGTGACAGTGCTCACGGTGACAGTGCTCATGGTGGCAGTGTCCATGGTGACAGTGCTCATGGTGGCAGTTCCCATATTGACGGTGATCATGGTGACAGTGCCCATGGTGACAGTGCCCATGATGACAGTTCCAATGTTGACAGTGTACTTGGGGACAAAGCTCATGGAAACAGTGTCCATGGTGATAGTGCTCCTGGTGACAGTGTCCATGGTTACAGTGCCCATGGTGACAGTTTCCAAGGTGACATTTTCCATGGTGACAGTGCCCATGGTGACAGTGCTCATGGTGACAGTGCTCATGGGGACAGCGCACACGATGACATTGCTCACGGTGATAATGCCCATGGTGATATTGCTCATGGTGAGACTGCCCATGGTGATAGTGCTCACGGTGATAGTGCTCATGGTGAGAGTTCCCATGGTGACAGTGCCCATAGTGACAGTGCTCATGGTGACAGTACCGACGGTGACAGTGCTCATGGTGACAATTCTCAGGGTGATAGTGCTCACGATGATAGTGCTCACGGTGACAGTTCCCTTGGTGATAGTGCTCATGGTGATAGTGCCCATGGTGACACTGCCCATGGTGATATTGCTCACGGTGACACTGCCCATGGTAATAGTGCTCATGGTGATAGTGCTCACGTTGACAGTGTCTTTGGTGATAGTGCTCATGGTGACACTGCCCATGGTGACAGTTCGCATGCTGATAGTGCCCATGTTGAAAGTTCCCATGGTGACAGTGCTCATGGTGATAATGCCCATGGTGACTGTGCTCATGCTGGCGGTGTACAGGGTTGGTGTTCCCATGTTGAAATTCCTCATGGTGGCACTGCCCATGATGATAGTGTTCCTGGTGACAGTGTCCATGGTGACAGTGCTCATGGTTACAGTGCCCATGGTGAACAGTGCTCACGGTGAAAGTGCCTACAGTGGCAGTGCTCTAGGTGACAGTGCCCATGTTGAACAGTGCTCATGGTGACAGTGCTTATGGTGACAGTGCCCACGGTGACAGTGCAAATGGTGAGAGTTCCCATGCTGACATTTCCCTTGGTGACAGTGCTTAAGGTGACAGTGGCCATAGTGACACTGGCCATGGTGACAGTGCTCATAGTGAGAGTTCCCATGGTGACAGTGCCCATGGTGACAGTGCTCATGGTGATAGTGCTCATGGTGACAGTGCTCATGGGGACAGTGCACGCGGTGACAGTGCCCACGGTGACAGTGCTCACGGTTATAGTGCTCATGGTGATATTGCCCATGGTAATAGTGCTCATGTTGACAGTGCCCATGGTGATATTGCTCATGGTGAGAGTTCCCATGGTGACAGTGCTCATATTGACAGTGCCCATGGTGACCATTCCCATGTTGACAGTTCCCATGGTGATAGTCCTCATGGTGACAGTGCTCATGGGGACAGTGCACACGGTGACAGTGCTCACGGTGATAATGCCCATGGTGATATTGCTCATGGTGAGACTGCCCATGGTGATAGTGCTCACGGTGATAGTGCTCATGGTGAGAGTTCCCATGGTGACAGTGCCCACGGTGACAGTGCTCATGGTGACATTGCCCACGGTGACAGTGCTCATGGTGAGAGTTCGCATGGTGATAGTGCCCATGGTGACAGTGCTCATGGTGACACAGCCCATGGTGACTGTTCTAAACCTGCCGATGTACATGGTTGGAGTTCCCATGGTGAAATTCCTCATGGTGGCACTGCCCATGATGATAGTGTTCATGGTGACAGTGTCCATGGTGACAGTGCCTATGGTGACAGTGCCCATTGTGATAGTGCTCACGGTGATAGTGCCCACAGTGACAGTTCTAATGGTGACAGGGCTCACGGTGACAGTGCCCATGGTTATAGTCCTCACGATGATAGTGCTCATGGTGACAGTTCGCATGGTGACACTGTGTATGTTGAAAGTGCCCATGGTGACAGTGCTCATGGTGACACTGCCCATGGTGACTGTGCTCATGCTGGTGGTGTATATGGTTGGAGTTCCCATGGTGAAATTCCTTATGGTGGCACTGCCCATGACGATAGTGCTCATGGTGACAGTGTCCATGGTGACAGTGCCCATCGTGACAGTGCCCATCGTGACAGTGCCCATGGTGACATTTCCCATGGTGACAGTGCTTATGGTGAGAGTTCCCATGGTGACAGTGCTCATCTTGACAGTGCCCATGGTGACAGTGTCCATGGTGACAGTGCCCATGGTGAGAGTGCTCATGGTGATAGTGCTCACGGTGACAGTTCCCTTGGTGATACTGCTCATGGTGATAGTGCTCATGGTGAAAGTGCTCATGGTGACAATTCACATGGTGACAGTGCTCATGATGACAGTGCTCATGGTGACAGTGCTCACGGTGACACTGCCCATGTTGATAGTGCTCACAGTGATAGTGCTCATGGTGACAATTCCCATGGTTACAGTGCCCATGGTGACAGTGCTCATGGTGACAGTGCTCACGGTGACAGTGCTCATGGTGACAGTGCTCACAGTGATAGTTCTCTTGGTGACAGCGCCCTTGGTGATAGTGCCCATGGTGATAGTGCTAATGGTGATAGTGCTCATGGTGACAGAGATCATGGTGACAGTGCCTATGGTGACAGTGCCCATGGTGACATTTCCCATGGTAACAGAGCTCATGATGACAGTGTCCATGGTGACAGTGCCCATGTTGAAAGTGCCCATGGTGACATTGCTCATGGTGACACTGCCCATGGTGACTGTGCTCATTCTGTCGGTGTACATGTTTGGAATTCCCATGGTGAAATTCCTCATGGTGGCACTGCCCATGATGATAGTGCTCATGGTGACAGTGACCATCGTGAGAGTTCCCATGGTGACAGTGCTCATGGTGACACTGCCCATGGTGACAGGGCCCATGGTGACATTTCCCATGGTGACAGTGCTTATGTTGACAGTGCAGACGATGACCGTGCCCACGGTGACATTTCCTATGGTGACAGTGTTCATCGTGATATTGCTCACGGTGACAGTGCCCATGGTTATAGTCCTCACGGTGATAGTGCTCATGGTGACAGTTCCCATGGTGACAGTGCCCACGGTGACAGTGCTCATGGTGACATGGCCCACTGTGACAGGGCTCATGGTGACACTGCCCATGGTGACAGTGCCCATGATGACATTTCCCATGGTGACAGTGCTTATGTTGACAGTGCACACGGTGACAGTGCCCACGGTCACATTTCCCATGGTGACAGTGTTCATGGTGATATTGCTCACAGTGACAGTGCCCATGGTTATAGTCCTCACGGTGATAGTGCTCATGGTGACAGTTCCCATGGTGACAGTGCCCACGGTGACAGTGCTCATAGTGACATTGCCCACGGTGACAGTGCTCATGGTGAGAGTTCGCATGGTGATAGTGCCCATGGTGACAGTGCTCTTGGTGACACAGCCCATGGTGACTGTTCTAAACCTGCCGATGTACATGGTTGGAGTTCCCATGGTGAAATTCCTCATGGTGGCACTGCCCATGATGATAGTGTTCATGGTGACAGTGTCCATGGTGACAGTGCCTATGGTGACAGTGCCCATTGTGATAGTGCTCACGGTGATAGTGCCCACAGTGACAGTTCTAATGGTGACAGTGTTCACGGTGACAGTGCCCATGGTTATAGTCCTCACGATGATAGTGCTCATGGTGACAGTTCCCATGGTGACAGTTCCCATGGTGACAGTGCCGATGATGACAGTGCTCATGGTGACAGTGCCCATGGTGACAGTGCTCATGGTGACAGTGCTCACGGTGACAGTGCCCTTGGTGATAGTACCCATTGTAATAGTGCTCACGGTAACTGTGCCCATGGTGATATTGCTCACAGTGACACTGCCCATGGTGATAGTGCTCACGGTGATAGTGCTCATGGTGGCAGTTCGCATGGTGACACTGTGTATGTTGAAAGTGCCCATGGTGACAGTGCTCATGGTGACACTGCCCATGGTGACTGTGCTCATGCTGGTGGTGTATATGGTTGGAGTTCCCATGGTGAAATTCCTTATGGTGGCACTGCCCATGACGATAGTGCTCATGGTGACAGTGTCCATGGTGACAGTGCCCATGGTGACAGTGCCCATCGTGACAGTGCCCATGGTGACATTTCCCATGGTGACAGTGCTCATCTTGACAGTGCCCATGGTGACAGTGTCCATGGTGACAGTGCCCATGGTGAGAGTGCCCATGGTGACAGTGTCCAAGGTGACAGTGCTCATGTTGACTGTGCCCACGGTGACAATGCTCATGGTGAGAATTCCAACGGTGACAGTGCTCACCTTGACAGTGTCCATGGTGACAGTTCCCTTGGTGATAATGCTCATGGTGATAGTGCTCATGGTGATAGTGCTCATGGTGACACTGCCCATGGTGAATGTGCTCATGCTGGCGGTGTACATGGTTGGAGATCCCATGGTGAAATTCTTTATGGTGGTAATGCACATGATGATAGTGCTCATGCTGAGAGTGTCCATGGTGACAGTGCCTATGGTGACAGTGCCCATGGTGACATTTCCCATGGTGACAGTGCTCATGGTGAGAGTTCCCATGGTGACAATGCTCATGGTGACTATGCTCATGGTGACAGTGCCCACGGTGAAAATGCTCATGGTGACCGTGCTCACGGTGATAGTGCTCACGGTAATAGTGCTCACGCTGACAGTGCCCTTGGTGATAGTGCTCATGGTAATAGTGATCATGGTGACGGTTCGCATGGTGACAGTGCCCATGTTGAAAGTGCCCATGGTGGCAGTGCTCATGGTGTCACTGCCCATAGTGAATGTGCTCATGCTGGCATTGTCCATGGTTGGAGTTTCTATGGTGAAATTCCTTATGGTGGCACTGCCCATGATGATAGTGTTCATAGTGACAGTGTCCATGGTGACAGTGCCTATGGTGACAGGGTCCATTGTGATAGTGCTCACGGTGATAGTGCCCACAGTGACAGTGCTAATGGTGAGAGTTCCCATGGTGACAGTGCCCATGATGACAGTGCTCATGGTGACAGTGCCCACGATGACAGTGCTCATGGTGACAGTGCCCTTGGTGATACTTCTCACGGTGATAGTGCTCACAGTGATAGTGCTCACGGTGACAGTGCCCTGATGGATAGTGCCCATGGTGACAGTGTCCCTGGTGACCGTGCTCATGGTGACATTTCCCATGGTGAGAGTGCTCATGGTGAGAGTGCTCACTGTGGCAGTGCCAATGGTTACAGTGCTCATGGTGGCAGTGTCCGTGGTGGCAGTTCCTAAGATGACAGTGTCCATGATGACAGAGCCCAGGGTGACAGTGCTCATGGTGACACTGCCCATGGTGACAGTGCACATGGTGACAGTGCCCACGGTGACAGTGCTCATGGTGAGAGTGCTCATGGTGATAGTGCCCATGGTAATAGTGCTCACTCTGACATTTCCCATGGTGATATTGCTCACGGTGACACTGCAAATGGTGTTAGTGCTCACGGTGATAGTGCTCATGGTGACAGTTCCCATGGTGAGAGTGCCCACGGTGACAGTGCTCATGGTGACATTGCCCACAGTGACAGTGCTCATGGTGACAGAGCTCACGGTGACAGTGCCCTTTGGGAGAGTGCTCATGGTGATAGTGCTCATAGTGATAGTGTTCATGGTGACAGTTCGCATGGTGACAGTGCCCATGTTGAAAGTGCCCATGGTGATAGTGCTCACGGTGACACTGCCCATGGTGACTGTGCTCATGCTGGCGGTGTACATGGTTGGAGTTGCCATGGTGAAATTCCTCATGGTGGCACTGCCCATGATGATAGTGCTCATGTTGACTGTGTCCATGGTAACAGTGCCCATGCTGACAGTGCCCATAGTGACATTTCCCATGGTGACAGTGTTCATGGTAAGAGTTACCATGGTGACAGTGCTCATGTTCACAGTGCCCATGGTGACAGTGTCCATGGTCAAGAGTGCCCATGGTGAGAGTGCCCATGTTGAGAGTGCCCATGGTGACAGTGCCCATGGCGACAGTACTCATGGTGACACTTCCCATGATGACAATGCTCCTGGTGACAATGATCATGGTGACAGTGCTCACGGTGACAGTGCTCATGGTGGCAGTGTCCATGGTGACAGTGCTCATGGTGGCAGTTCCCATATTGACGGTGATCATGGTGACAGTGCCCATGGTGACAGTGCCCATGATGACAGTTCCAATGTTGACAGTGTACTTGGGGACAAAGCTCATGGAAACAGTGTCCATGGTGATAGTGCTCCTGGTGACAGTGTCCATGGTTACAGTGCCCATGGTGACAGTTTCCAAGGTGACATTTTCCATGGTGACAGTGCCCATGGTGACAGTGCTCATGGTGACTGTGCCCACGGTGACAATGCTCATGGTGACAATGCTCATGGTGACAGTGTCCATGGTGACAGTGCTCATGGTGACAGTGCCCATGGTGACAGTGCCCATGGTGACAGTGCTCACGGTGATAGTGCCCACAGTGGCAGTGCTCTCGGTGACAGTGCTCATGTTGAACAGTGCTCATGGTGACAGTGCTTATGGTGACAGTGCCCACGGTGACAGTGAAAATGGTGAGAGTGCCCATGGTGACATTTCCCTTGGTGACAGTGCTTATGGTGACAGTGACCATGGTGACACTGGCCATGGTGACAGTGCTCATGGTGAGAGTTCCCATGGTGACAGTGCTCATATTGACAGTGCCCATGGTGAACGTTCCCATGTTGACAGTTCCCATGGTGATAGTCCTCATGGTGACAGTGCTCATGGGGACAGTGCACACGGTGACAGTGCTCACGGTGATAATGCCCATGGTGATATTGCTCATGGTGAGACAGCCCATGGTGATAGTGCTCACGGTGATAGTGCTCATGGTGAGAGTTCCCATGGTGACAGTGCCCACGGTGACAGTGCTCATGGTGACATTGCCCACGGTGACAGTGCTCATGGTGAGAGTTCGCATGGTGATAGTGCCCATGGTGACAGTGCTCATGGTAACAGTGCTCACGGTGACAGTGTCCTTGGTGACAGTGCTCACGGTGACAGTGCCCTTGGTGATAGTACCCATGGTAATAATGCTCATGGTGACAGTGCCCATGGTGACAGTGCCCATGGTGATAGTGCTCATGGTGATAGTGCTCATGGTGAGAGTTCCCATGGTGACAGGGCACATGGTGACAGTTCCCATGGTGACAGTGCTCACGGTGACAGTGCTCACTGTGGCAGTGCCAATGGTTACATTGCTCATGGTGGCTGTGTCCATGGTGGCAGTTCCCAAGATGACAGTGCTCATGGTGACATTTCCCATGGTAACAGAGCTCATGATGACAGTGTCCATGGTGACAGTGCCCATGGTGACAGTAGCCATGTTGAAAGTGTCCATGGTGACAGTGCTCATGGTGACATTGCCCACGGTGACAGTGATAATGGTGACAGTGCTCACGTTGATAGTGCTCATGGTGATAGTGCTCACAGTGACAGTGCCCTTGGTGATAGTGCCCATGGTAATAGGGCTCACGGTGACAGTGCCCATGGTGATAGTGCTCACGGTGATAGTGCTGACAGTGATAGTGCTCACGGTGACAGTGCCCTGGTGGATAGTGCCCATGGTGACAGTGTCCCTGGTGACCGTGCTCATGGTGACATTTCCCATGGTGAGAGTGCTCATGGTGAGAGTGCTCACTGTGGCAGTGCCAATGGTTACAGTGCTTATGGTGGCAGTGTCCGTGGTGGCAGTTCCTAAGATGACAGTGTCCATGATGACAGAGCCCAGGGTGACAGTGCTCATGGTGACACTGCCCATGGTGACAGTGCACACGGTGACAGTGCCCACGGTGACAGTGCTCATGGTGAGAGTGCTCATGGTGATAGTGCCCATGGTAATAGTGCTCACTCTGACATTTCCCATGGTGATATTGCTCACGGTGACACTGCAAATGGTGTTAGTGCTCACGGTGATAGTGCTCATGGTGACAGTTCCCATGGTGAGAGTGCCCACGGTGACAGTGCTCATGGTGACATTGCCCACAGTGACAGTGCTCATGGTGACAGAGCTCACGGTGACAGTGCCCTTTGTGAGACTGCTCATGGTGATAGTGCTCATAGTGATAGTGTTCATGGTGACAGTTCGCATGGTGACAGTGCCCATGTTGAAAGTGCCCATGGTGATAGTGCTCACGGTGACACTGCCCATGGTGACTGTGCTCATGCTGGCGGTGTACATGGTTGGAGTTGCCATGGTGAAATTCCTCATGGTGGCACTGCCCATGATGATAGTGCTCATGTTGACTGTGTCCATGGTAACAGTGCCCATGCTGACAGTGCCCATAGTGACATTTCCCATGGTGACAGTGTTCATGGTAAGAGATACCATGGTGACAGTGCTCATGTTCACAGTGCCCATGGTGACAGTGTCCATGGTCAAGAGTGCCCATGGTGAGAGTGCCCATGTTGAGAGTGCCCATGGTGACAGTGCCCATGGTGACAGTACTCATGGTGACACTTCCCATAATGACAATGCTCCTGGTGACAATGATCATGGTGACAGTGCTCACGGTGACAGTGCTCATGGTGGCAGTGTCCATGGTGACAGTGCTCATGGTGGCAGTTCCCATATTGACGGTGATCATGGTGACAGTGCCCATGGTGACAGTGCCCATGATGACAGTTCCAATGTTGACAGTGTACTTGGGGATAATGCTCATGGAAACAGTGTCCATGGTGATAGTGCTCCTGGTGACAGTGTCCATGGTTACAGTGCCCATGGTGACAGTTTCCAAGGTGACATTTTCCATGGTGACAGTGCCCATGGTGACAGTGCCCATGGTGAATGTTCCCATGGTGACAGTGCTCAAGGTGACAATGCTCATGGTGACAGTGTCCATGGTGACAGTGCCCATGGTGACAGTGCCCATGGTGACAGTGCTCACGGTGATAGTGCCCACAGTGGCAGTGCTCTCGGTGACAGTGCGCATGTTGAACAGTGCTCATGGTGACAGTGCTTATGGTGACAGTGCCCACGGTGACAGTGAAAATGGTGAGAGTGCCCATGGTGACATTTCCCTTGGTGACAGTGCTTATGGTGACAGTGACCATGGTGACACTGGCCATGGTGACAGTGCTCATGGTGAGAGTTCCCATGGTGACAGTGCTCATATTGACAGTGCCCATGGTGACCATTCCCATGTTGACAGTTCCCATGGTGATAGTCCTCATGGTGACAGTGCTCATGGGGACAGTGCACACGGTGACAGTGCTCACGGTGATAATGCCCATGGTGATATTGCTCATGGTGAGACTGCCCATGGTGATAGTGCTCACGGTGATAGTGCTCATGGTGAGAGTTCCCATGGTGACAGTGCCCACGGTGACAGTGCTCATGGTGACATTGCCCACGGTGACAGTGCTCATGGTGAGAGTTCGCATGGTGATAGTGCCCATGGTGACAGTGCTCATGGTGACACAGCCCATGGTGACTGTTCTAAACCTGCCGATGTACATGGTTGGAGTTCCCATGGTGAAATTCCTCATGGTGGCACTGCCCATGATGATAGTGTTCATGGTGACAGTGTCCATGGTGACAGTGCCTATGGTGACAGTGCCCATTGTGATAGTGCTCACGGTGATAGTGCCCACAGTGACAGTTCTAATGGTGACAGGGCTCACGGTGACAGTGCCCATGGTTATAGTCCTCACGATGATAGTGCTCATGGTGACAGTTCCCATGGTGACAGTTCCCATGGTGACAGTGCCGATGATGACAGTGCTCATGGTGACAGTGCCCATGGTGACAGTGCTCATGGTGACAGTGCTCACGGTGACAGTGCCCTTGGTGATAGTACCCATTGTAATAGTGCTCACGGTAACTGTGCCCATGGTGATATTGCTCACGGTGACACTGCCCATGGTGATAGTGCTCACGGTGATAGTGCTCATGGTGACAGTTCGCATGGTGACACTGTGTATGTTGAAAGTGCCCATGGTGACAGTGCTCATGGTGACACTGCCCATGGTGACTGTGCTCATGCTGGTGGTGTATATGGTTGGAGTTCCCATGGTGAAATTCCTTATGGTGGCACTGCCCATGACGATAGTGCTCATGGTGACAGTGTCCATGGTGACAGTGCCCATGGTGACAGTGCCCATGGTGACAGTGCCCATGGTGACATTTCCCATGGTGACAGTGCTTATGGTGAGAGTTCCCATGGTGACAGTGCTCATCTTGACAGTGCCCATGGTGACAGTGTCCATGGTGACAGAGCTCACGGTGAGAGTGCCCTTTGTGAGAGTGCTCATGGTGATAGTGCTCATAGTGATAGTGTTCATGGTGACAGTTCGCATGGTGACAGTGCCCATGTTGAAAGTGCCCATGGTGATAGTGCTCACGGTGACACTGCCCATGGTGACTGTGCTCATGCTGGCGGTGTACATGGTTGGAGTTGCCATGGTGAAATTCCTCATGGTGGCACTGCCCATGATGATAGTGCTCATGTTGACTGTGTCCATGGTAACAGTGCCCATGCTGACAGTGCCCATAGTGACATTTCCCATGGTGACAGTGTTCATGGTAAGAGTTACCATGGTGACAGTGCTCATGTTCACAGTGCCCATGGTGACAGTGTCCATGGTCAAGAGTGCCCATGGTGAGAGTGCCCATGTTGAGAGTGCCCATGGTGACAGTGCCCATGGTGACAGTACTCATGGTGACACTTCCCATGATGACAATGCTCCTGGTGACAATGATCATGGTGACAGTGCTCACGGTGACAGTGCTCATGGTGGCAGTGTCCATGGTGACAGTGCTCATGGTGGCAGTTCCCATATTGACGGTGATCATGGTGACAGTGCCCATGGTGACAGTGCCCATGATGACAGTTCCAATGTTGACAGTGTACTTGGGGACAAAGCTCATGGAAACAGTGTCCATGGTGATAGTGCTCCTGGTGACAGTGTCCATGGTTACAGTGCCCATGGTGACAGTTTCCAAGGTGACATTTTCCATGGTGACAGTGCCCATGGTGACAGTGCTCATGGTGACTGTGCCCACGGTGACAATGCTCATGGTGAGAATTCCAACGGTCACAGTGCTCACCTTGACAGTGTCCATGGTGACAGTTCCCTTGGTGATAATGCTCATGGTGATAGTGCTCATGGTGATAGTGCTCATGGTGACACTGCCCATGGTGAATGTGCTCATGCTGGCGGTGTACATGGTTGGAGATCCCATGGTGAAATTCTTTATGGTGGTAATGCACATGATGATAGTGCTCATGCTGAGAGTGTCCATGGTGACAGTGCCTATGGTGACAGTGCCCATGGTGACATTTCCCATGGTGACAGTGCTCATGGTGAGAGTTCCCATGGTGACAATGCTCATGGTGACTATGCTCATGGTGACAGTGCCCACGGTGAAAATGCTCATGGTGACCGTGCTCACGGTGATAGTGCTCACGGTAATAGTGCTCACGCTGACAGTGCCCTTGGTGATAGTGCTCATGGTAATAGTGATCATGGTGACGGTTCGCATGGTGACAGTGCCCATGTTGAAAGTGCCCATGGTGGCAGTGCTCATGGTGTCACTGCCCATAGTGAATGTGCTCATGCTGGCATTGTCCATGGTTGGAGTTTCTATGGTGAAATTCCTTATGGTGGCACTGCCCATGATGATAGTGTTCATAGTGACAGTGTCCATGGTGACAGTGCCTATGGTGACAGGGTCCATTGTGATAGTGCTCACGGTGATAGTGCCCACAGTGACAGTGCTAATGGTGAGAGTTCCCATGGTGACAGTGCCCATGATGACAGTGCTCATGGTGACAGTGCCCACGATGACAGTGCTCATGGTGACAGTGCCCTTGGTGATACTTTTCACGGTGATAGTGCTCACAGTGATAGTGCTCACGGTGACAGTGCCCTGGTGGATAGTGCCCATGGTGACAGTGTCCCTGGTGACCGTGCTCATGGTGACATTTCCCATGGTGAGAGTGCTCATGGTGAGAGTGCTCACTGTGGCAGTGCCAATGGTTACAGTGCTCATGGTGGCAGTGTCCGTGGTGGCAGTTCCTAAGATGACAGTGTCCATGATGACAGAGCCCAGGGTGACAGTGCTCATGGTGACACTGCCCATGGTGACAGTGCACACGGTGACAGTGCCCACGGTGACAGTGCTCATGGTGAGAGTGCTCATGGTGATAGTGCCCATGGTAATAGTGCTCACTCTGACATTTCCCATGGTGATATTGCTCACGGTGACACTGCAAATGGTGTTAGTGCTCACGGTGATAGTGCTCATGGTGACAGTTCCCATGGTGAGAGTGCCCACGGTGACAGTGCTCATGGTGACATTGCCCACAGTGACAGTGCTCATGGTGACAGAGCTCACGGTGACAGTGCCCTTTGGGAGAGTGCTCATGGTGATAGTGCTCATAGTGATAGTGTTCATGGTGACAGTTCGCATGGTGACAGTGCCCATGTTGAAAGTGCCCATGGTGATAGTGCTCACGGTGACACTGCCCATGGTGACTGTGCTCATGCTGGCGGTGTACATGGTTGGAGTTGCCATGGTGAAATTCCTCATGGTGGCACTGCCCATGATGATAGTGCTCATGTTGACTGTGTCCATGGTAACAGTGCCCATGCTGACAGTGCCCATAGTGACATTTCCCATGGTGACAGTGTTCATGGTAAGAGTTACCATGGTGACAGTGCCCATGGTGACAGTGTCCATGGTCAAGAGTGCCCATGGTGAGAGTGCCCATGTTGAGAGTGCCCATGGTGACAGTGCCCATGGTGACAGTACTCATGGTGACACTTCCCATGATGACAATGCTCCTGGTGACAATGATCATGGTGACAGTGCTCACGGTGACAGTGCTCATGGTGGCAGTGTCCATGGTGACAGTGCTCATGGTGGCAGTTCCCATATTGACGGTGATCATGGTGACAGTGCCCATGGTGACAGTGCCCATGATGACAGTTCCAATGTTGACAGTGTACTTGGGGACAAAGCTCATGGAAACAGTGTCCATGGTGATAGTGCTCCTGGTGACAGTGTCCATGGTTACAGTGCCCATGGTGACAGTTTCCAAGGTGACATTTTCCATGGTGACAGTGCCCATGGTGACAGTGCTCATGGTGACAGTGCTCATGGGGACAGCGCACACGATGACATTGCTCACGGTGATAATGCCCATGGTGATATTGCTCATGGTGAGACTGCCCATGGTGATAGTGCTCACGGTGATAGTGCTCATGGTGAGAGTTCCCATGGTGACAGTGCCCATAGTGACAGTGCTCATGGTGACAATTCTCAGGGTGATAGTGCTCACGATGATAGTGCTCACGGTGACAGTTCCCTTGGTGATAGTGCTCATGGTGATAGTGCCCATGGTGACACTGCCCATGGTGATATTGCTCACGGTGACACTGCCCATGGTAATAGTGCTCATGGTGATAGTGCTCACGTTGACAGTGTCTTTGGTGATAGTGCTCATGGTGACACTGCCCATGGTGACAGTTCGCATGCTGATAGTGCCCATGTTGAAAGTTCCCATGGTGACAGTGCTCATGGTGATAATGCCCATGGTGACTGTGCTCATGCTGGCGGTGTACAGGGTTGGTGTTCCCATGTTGAAATTCCTCATGGTGGCACTGCCCATGATGATAGTGTTCCTGGTGACAGTGTCCATGGTGACAGTGCTCATGGTTACAGTGCCCATGGTGAACAGTGCTCACGGTGAAAGTGCCTACAGTGGCAGTGCTCTAGGTGACAGTGCCCATGTTGAACAGTGCTCATGGTGACAGTGCTTATGGTGACAGTGCCCACGGTGACAGTGCAAATGGTGAGAGTTCCCATGCTGACATTTCCCTTGGTGACAGTGCTTAAGGTGACAGTGGCCATAGTGACACTGGCCATGGTGACAGTGCTCATAGTGAGAGTTCCCATGGTGACAGTGCCCATGGTGACAGTGCTCATGGTGATAGTGCTCATGGTGACAGTGCTCATGGGGACAGTGCACGCGGTGACAGTGCCCACGGTGACAGTGCTCACGGTTATAGTGCTCATGGTGATATTGCCCATGGTAATAGTGCTCATGTTGACAGTGCCCATGGTGATATTGCTCATGGTGAGAGTTCCCATGGTGACAGTGCTCATATTGACAGTGCCCATGGTGACCATTCCCATGTTGACAGTTCCCATGGTGATAGTCCTCATGGTGACAGTGCTCATGGGGACAGTGCACACGGTGACAGTGCTCACGGTGATAATGCCCATGGTGATATTGCTCATGGTGAGACTGCCCATGGTGATAGTGCTCACGGTGATAGTGCCCACAGTGGCAGTGCTCTCGGTGACAGTGCTCATGTTGAACAGTGCTCATGGTGACAGTGCTTATGGTGACAGTGCCCACGGTGACAGTGAAAATGGTGAGAGTGCCCATGGTGACATTTCCCTTGGTGACAGTGCTTATGGTGACAGTGACCATGGTGACACTGGCCATGGTGACAGTGCTCATGGTGAGAGTTCCCATGGTGACAGTGCTCATATTGACAGTGCCCATGGTGAACGTTCCCATGTTGACAGTTCCCATGGTGATAGTCCTCATGGTGACAGTGCTCATGGGGACAGTGCACACGGTGACAGTGCTCACGGTGATAATGCCCATGGTGATATTGCTCATGGTGAGACTGCCCATGGTGATAGTGCTCACGGTGATAGTGCTCATGGTGAGAGTTCCCATGGTGACAGTGCCCACGGTGACAGTGCTCATGGTGACATTGCCCACGGTGACAGTGCTCATGGTGAGAGTTCGCATGGTGATAGTGCCCATGGTGACAGTGCTCATGGTGACACAGCCCATGGTGACTGTTCTAAACCTGCCGATGTACATGGTTGGAGTTCCCATGGTGAAATTCCTCATGGTGGCACTGCCCATGATGATAGTGTTCATGGTGACAGTGTCCATGGTGACAGTGCCTATGGTGACAGTGCCCATTGTGATAGTGCTCACGGTGATAGTGCCCACAGTGACAGTTCTAATGGTGACAGGGCTCACGGTGACAGTGCCCATGGTTATAGTCCTCACGATGATAGTGCTCATGGTGACAGTTCCCATGGTGACAGTTCCCATGGTGACAGTGCCGATGATGACAGTGCTCATGGTGACAGTGCCCATGGTGACAGTGCTCATGGTGACAGTGCTCACGGTGACAGTGCCCTTGGTGATAGTACCCATTGTAATAGTGCTCACGGTAACTGTGCCCATGGTGATATTGCTCACGGTGACACTGCCCATGGTGATAGTGCTCACGGTGATAGTGCTCATGGTGACAGTTCGCATGGTGACACTGTGTATGTTGAAAGTGCCCATGGTGACAGTGCTCATGGTGACACTGCCCATGGTGACTGTGCTCATGCTGGTGGTGTATATGGTTGGAGTTCCCATGGTGAAATTCCTTATGGTGGCACTGCCCATGACGATAGTGCTCATGGTGACAGTGCCCATGGTGACAGTGCCCATGGTGACAGTGCCCATGGTGACATTTCCCATGGTGACAGTGCTTATGGTGAGAGTTCCCATGGTGACAGTGCTCATCTTGACAGTGCCCATGGTGACAGTGTCCATGGTGACAGTGCCCATGGTGAGAGTGCTCATGGTGATAGTGCTCACGGTGACAGTTCCCTTGGTGATACTGCTCATGGTGATAGTGCTCATGGTGAAAGTGCTCATGGTGACAATTCACATGGTGACAGTGCTCATGATGACAGTGCTCATGGTGACAGTGCTCACGGTGACACTGCCCATGTTGATAGTGCTCACAGTGATAGTGCTCATGGTGACAATTCCCATGGTTACAGTGCCCATGGTGACAGTGCTCATGGTGACAGTGCTCACGGTGACAGTGCTCATGGTGACAGTGCTCACAGTGATAGTTCTCTTGGTGACAGCGCCCTTGGTGATAGTGCCCATGGTGATAGTGCTAATGGTGATAGTGCTCATGGTGACAGAGATCATGGTGACAGTGCCTATGGTGACAGTGCCCATGGTGACATTTCCCATGGTAACAGAGCTCATGATGACAGTGTCCATGGTGACAGTGCCCATGTTGAAAGTGCCCATGGTGACATTGCTCATGGTGACACTGCCCATGGTGACTGTGCTCATTCTGGCGGTGTACATGTTTGGAATTCCCATGGTGAAATTCCTCATGGTGGCACTGCCCATGATGATAGTGCTCATGGTGACAGTGACCATCGTGAGAGTTCCCATGGTGACAGTGCTCATGGTGACACTGCCCATGGTGACAGGGCCCATGGTGACATTTCCCATGGTGACAGTGCTTATGTTGACAGTGCAGACGATGACCGTGCCCACGGTGACATTTCCTATGGTGACAGTGTTCATCGTGATATTGCTCACGGTGACAGTGCCCATGGTTATAGTCCTCACGGTGATAGTGCTCATGGTGACAGTTCCCATGGTGACAGTGCCCACGGTGACAGTGCTCATGGTGACATGGCCCACTGTGACAGGGCTCATGGTGACACTGCCCATGGTGACAGTGCCCATGATGACATTTCCCATGGTGACAGTGCTTATGTTGACAGTGCACACGGTGACAGTGCCCACGGTCACATTTCCCATGGTGACAGTGTTCATGGTGATATTGCTCACAGTGACAGTGCCCATGGTTATAGTCCTCACGGTGATAGTGCTCATGGTGACAGTTCCCATGGTGACAGTGCCCACGGTGACAGTGCTCATAGTGACATTGCCCACGGTGACAGTGCTCATGGTGAGAGTTCGCATGGTGATAGTGCCCATGGTGACAGTGCTCTTGGTGACACAGCCCATGGTGACTGTTCTAAACCTGCCGATGTACATGGTTGGAGTTCCCATGGTGAAATTCCTCATGGTGGCACTGCCCATGATGATAGTGTTCATGGTGACAGTGTCCATGGTGACAGTGCCTATGGTGACAGTGCCCATTGTGATAGTGCTCACGGTGATAGTGCCCACAGTGACAGTTCTAATGGTGACAGTGTTCACGGTGACAGTGCCCATGGTTATAGTCCTCACGATGATAGTGCTCATGGTGACAGTTCCCATGGTGACAGTTCCCATGGTGACAGTGCCGATGATGACAGTGCTCATGGTGACAGTGCCCATGGTGACAGTGCTCATGGTGACAGTGCTCACGGTGACAGTGCCCTTGGTGATAGTACCCATTGTAATAGTGCTCACGGTAACTGTGCCCATGGTGATATTGCTCACAGTGACACTGCCCATGGTGATAGTGCTCACGGTGATAGTGCTCATGGTGGCAGTTCGCATGGTGACACTGTGTATGTTGAAAGTGCCCATGGTGACAGTGCTCATGGTGACACTGCCCATGGTGACTGTGCTCATGCTGGTGGTGTATATGGTTGGAGTTCCCATGGTGAAATTCCTTATGGTGGCACTGCCCATGACGATAGTGCTCATGGTGACAGTGTCCATGGTGACAGTGCCCATGGTGACAGTGCCCATCGTGACAGTGCCCATGGTGACATTTCCCATGGTGACAGTGCTCATCTTGACAGTGCCCATGGTGACAGTGTCCATGGTGACAGTGCCCATGGTGAGAGTGCCCATGGTGACAGTGTCCAAGGTGACAGTGCTCATGTTGACTGTGCCCACGGTGACAATGCTCATGGTGAGAATTCCAACGGTGACAGTGCTCACCTTGACAGTGTCCATGGTGACAGTTCCCTTGGTGATAATGCTCATGGTGATAGTGCTCATGGTGATAGTGCTCATGGTGACACTGCCCATGGTGAATGTGCTCATGCTGGGGTGTACATGGTTGGAGATCCCATGGTGAAATTCTTTATGGTGGTAATGCACATGATGATAGTGCTCATGCTGAGAGTGTCCATGGTGACAGTGCCTATGGTGACAGTGCCCATGGTGACATTTCCCATGGTGACAGTGCTCATGGTGAGAGTTCCCATGGTGACAATGCTCATGGTGACTATGCTCATGGTGACAGTGCCCACGGTGAAAATGCTCATGGTGACCGTGCTCACGGTGATAGTGCTCACGGTAATAGTGCTCACGCTGACAGTGCCCTTGGTGATAGTGCTCATGGTAATAGTGATCATGGTGACGGTTCGCATGGTGACAGTGCCCATGTTGAAAGTGCCCATGGTGGCAGTGCTCATGGTGTCACTGCCCATAGTGAATGTGCTCATGCTGGCATTGTCCATGGTTGGAGTTTCTATGGTGAAATTCCTTATGGTGGCACTGCCCATGATGATAGTGTTCATAGTGACAGTGTCCATGGTGACAGTGCCTATGGTGACAGGGTCCATTGTGATAGTGCTCACGGTGATAGTGCCCACAGTGACAGTGCTAATGGTGAGAGTTCCCATGGTGACAGTGCCCATGATGACAGTGCTCATGGTGACAGTGCCCACGATGACAGTGCTCATGGTGACAGTGCCCTTGGTGATACTTCTCACGGTGATAGTGCTCACAGTGATAGTGCTCACGGTGACAGTGCCCTGATGGATAGTGCCCATGGTGACAGTGTCCCTGGTGACCGTGCTCATGGTGACATTTCCCATGGTGAGAGTGCTCATGGTGAGAGTGCTCACTGTGGCAGTGCCAATGGTTACAGTGCTCATGGTGGCAGTGTCCGTGGTGGCAGTTCCTAAGATGACAGTGTCCATGATGACAGAGCCCAGGGTGACACTGCTCATGGTGACACTGCCCATGGTGACAGTGCACATGGTGACAGTGCCCACGGTGACAGTGCTCATGGTGAGAGTGCTCATGGTGATAGTGCCCATGGTAATAGTGCTCACTCTGACATTTCCCATGGTGATATTGCTCACGGTGACACTGCAAATGGTGTTAGTGCTCACGGTGATAGTGCTCATGGTGACAGTTCCCATGGTGAGAGTGCCCACGGTGACAGTGCTCATGGTGACATTGCCCACAGTGACAGTGCTCATGGTGACAGAGCTCACGGTGACAGTGCCCTTTGTGAGAGTGCTCATGGTGATAGTGCTCATAGTGATAGTGTTCATGGTGACAGTTCGCATGGTGACAGTGCCCATGTTGAAAGTGCCCATGGTGATAGTGCTCACGGTGACACTGCCCATGGTGACTGTGCTCATGCTGGCGGTGTACATGGTTGGAGTTGCCATGGTGAAATTCCTCATGGTGGCACTGCCCATGATGATAGTGCTCATGTTGACTGTGTCCATGGTAACAGTGCCCATGCTGACAGTGCCCATAGTGACATTTCCCATGGTGACAGTGTTCATGGTAAGAGTTACCATGGTGACAGTGCTCATGTTCACAGTGCCCATGGTGACAGTGTCCATGGTCAAGAGTGCCCATGGTGAGAGTGCCCATGTTGAGAGTGCCCATGGTGACAGTGCCCATGGCGACAGTACTCATGGTGACACTTCCCATGATGACAATGCTCCTGGTGACAATGATCATGGTGACAGTGCTCACGGTGACAGTGCTCATGGTGGCAGTGTCCATGGTGACAGTGCTCATGGTGGCAGTTCCCATATTGACGGTGATCATGGTGACAGTGCCCATGGTGACAGTGCCCATGATGACAGTTCCAATGTTGACAGTGTACTTGGGGACAAAGCTCATGGAAACAGTGTCCATGGTGATAGTGCTCCTGGTGACAGTGTCCATGGTTACAGTGCCCATGGTGACAGTTTCCAAGGTGACATTTTCCATGGTGACAGTGCCCATGGTGACAGTGCTCATGGTGACTGTGCCCACGGTGACAATGCTCATGGTGACAATGCTCATGGTGACAGTGTCCATGGTGACAGTGCTCATGGTGACAGTGCCCATGGTGACAGTGCCCATGGTGACAGTGCTCACGGTGATAGTGCCCACAGTGGCAGTGCTCTCGGTGACAGTGCTCATGTTGAACAGTGCTCATGGTGACAGTGCTTATGGTGACAGTGCCCACGGTGACAGTGAAAATGGTGAGAGTGCCCATGGTGACATTTCCCTTGGTGACAGTGCTTATGGTGACAGTGACCATGGTGACACTGGCCATGGTGACAGTGCTCATGGTGAGAGTTCCCATGGTGACAGTGCTCATATTGACAGTGCCCATGGTGAACGTTCCCATGTTGACAGTTCCCATGGTGATAGTCCTCATGGTGACAGTGCTCATGGGGACAGTGCACACGGTGACAGTGCTCACGGTGATAATGCCCATGGTGATATTGCTCATGGTGAGACAGCCCATGGTGATAGTGCTCACGGTGATAGTGCTCATGGTGAGAGTTCCCATGGTGACAGTGCCCACGGTGACAGTGCTCATGGTGACATTGCCCACGGTGACAGTGCTCATGGTGAGAGTTCGCATGGTGATAGTGCCCATGGTGACAGTGCTCATGGTAACAGTGCTCACGGTGACAGTGTCCTTGGTGACAGTGCTCACGGTGACAGTGCCCTTGGTGATAGTACCCATGGTAATAATGCTCATGGTGACAGTGCCCATGGTGACAGTGCCCATGGTGATAGTGCTCATGGTGATAGTGCTCATGGTGAGAGTTCCCATGGTGACAGGGCACATGGTGACAGTTCCCATGGTGACAGTGCTCACGGTGACAGTGCTCACTGTGGCAGTGCCAATGGTTACATTGCTCATGGTGGCTGTGTCCATGGTGGCAGTTCCCAAGATGACAGTGCTCATGGTGACATTTCCCATGGTAACAGAGCTCATGATGACAGTGTCCATGGTGACAGTGCCCATGGTGACAGTAGCCATGTTGAAAGTGTCCATGGTGACAGTGCTCATGGTGACATTGCCCACGGTGACAGTGATAATGGTGACAGTGCTCACGTTGATAGTGCTCATGGTGATAGTGCTCACAGTGACAGTGCCCTTGGTGATAGTGCCCATGGTAATAGGGCTCACGGTGACAGTGCCCATGGTGATAGTGCTCACGGTGATAGTGCTGACAGTGATAGTGCTCACGGTGACAGTGCCCTGGTGGATAGTGCCCATGGTGACAGTGTCCCTGGTGACCGTGCTCATGGTGACATTTCCCATGGTGAGAGTGCTCATGGTGAGAGTGCTCACTGTGGCAGTGCCAATGGTTACAGTGCTCATGGTGGCAGTGTCCGTGGTGGCAGTTCCTAAGATGACAGTGTCCATGATGACAGAGCCCAGGGTGACAGTGCTCATGGTGACACTGCCCATGGTGACAGTGCACACGGTGACAGTGCCCACGGTGACAGTGCTCATGGTGAGAGTGCTCATGGTGATAGTGCCCATGGTAATAGTGCTCACTCTGACATTTCCCATGGTGATATTGCTCACGGTGACACTGCAAATGGTGTTAGTGCTCACGGTGATAGTGCTCATGGTGACAGTTCCCATGGTGAGAGTGCCCACGGTGACAGTGCTCATGGTGACATTGCCCACAGTGACAGTGCTCATGGTGACAGAGCTCACGGTGACAGTGCCCTTTGTGAGACTGCTCATGGTGATAGTGCTCATAGTGATAGTGTTCATGGTGACAGTTCGCATGGTGACAGTGCCCATGTTGAAAGTGCCCATGGTGATAGTGCTCACGGTGACACTGCCCATGGTGACTGTGCTCATGCTGGCGGTGTACATGGTTGGAGTTGCCATGGTGAAATTCCTCATGGTGGCACTGCCCATGATGATAGTGCTCATGTTGACTGTGTCCATGGTAACAGTGCCCATGCTGACAGTGCCCATAGTGACATTTCCCATGGTGACAGTGTTCATGGTAAGAGATACCATGGTGACAGTGCTCATGTTCACAGTGCCCATGGTGACAGTGTCCATGGTCAAGAGTGCCCATGGTGAGAGTGCCCATGTTGAGAGTGCCCATGGTGACAGTGCCCATGGTGACAGTACTCATGGTGACACTTCCCATAATGACAATGCTCCTGGTGACAATGATCATGGTGACAGTGCTCACGGTGACAGTGCTCATGGTGGCAGTGTCCATGGTGACAGTGCTCATGGTGGCAGTTCCCATATTGACGGTGATCATGGTGACAGTGCCCATGGTGACAGTGCCCATGATGACAGTTCCAATGTTGACAGTGTACTTGGGGATAATGCTCATGGAAACAGTGTCCATGGTGATAGTGCTCCTGGTGACAGTGTCCATGGTTACAGTGCCCATGGTGACAGTTTCCAAGGTGACATTTTCCATGGTGACAGTGCCCATGGTGACAGTGCCCATGGTGAATGTTCCCATGGTGACAGTGCTCAAGGTGACAATGCTCATGGTGACAGTGTCCATGGTGACAGTGCCCATGGTGACAGTGCCCATGGTGACAGTGCTCACGGTGATAGTGCCCACAGTGGCAGTGCTCTCGGTGACAGTGCGCATGTTGAACAGTGCTCATGGTGACAGTGCTTATGGTGACAGTGCCCACGGTGACAGTGAAAATGGTGAGAGTGCCCATGGTGACATTTCCCTTGGTGACAGTGCTTATGGTGACAGTGACCATGGTGACACTGGCCATGGTGACAGTGCTCATGGTGAGAGTTCCCATGGTGACAGTGCTCATATTGACAGTGCCCATGGTGACCATTCCCATGTTGACAGTTCCCATGGTGATAGTCCTCATGGTGACAGTGCTCATGGGGACAGTGCACACGGTGACAGTGCTCACGGTGATAATGCCCATGGTGATATTGCTCATGGTGAGACTGCCCATGGTGATAGTGCTCACGGTGATAGTGCTCATGGTGAGAGTTCCCATGGTGACAGTGCCCACGGTGACAGTGCTCATGGTGACATTGCCCACGGTGACAGTGCTCATGGTGAGAGTTCGCATGGTGATAGTGCCCATGGTGACAGTGCTCATGGTGACACAGCCCATGGTGACTGTTCTAAACCTGCCGATGTACATGGTTGGAGTTCCCATGGTGAAATTCCTCATGGTGGCACTGCCCATGATGATAGTGTTCATGGTGACAGTGTCCATGGTGACAGTGCCTATGGTGACAGTGCCCATTGTGATAGTGCTCACGGTGATAGTGCCCACAGTGACAGTTCTAATGGTGACAGGGCTCACGGTGACAGTGCCCATGGTTATAGTCCTCACGATGATAGTGCTCATGGTGACAGTTCCCATGGTGACAGTTCCCATGGTGACAGTGCCGATGATGACAGTGCTCATGGTGACAGTGCCCATGGTGACAGTGCTCATGGTGACAGTGCTCACGGTGACAGTGCCCTTGGTGATAGTACCCATTGTAATAGTGCTCACGGTAACTGTGCCCATGGTGATATTGCTCACGGTGACACTGCCCATGGTGATAGTGCTCACGGTGATAGTGCTCATGGTGACAGTTCGCATGGTGACACTGTGTATGTTGAAAGTGCCCATGGTGACAGTGCTCATGGTGACACTGCCCATGGTGACTGTGCTCATGCTGGTGGTGTATATGGTTGGAGTTCCCATGGTGAAATTCCTTATGGTGGCACTGCCCATGACGATAGTGCTCATGGTGACAGTGTCCATGGTGACAGTGCCCATGGTGACAGTGCCCATGGTGACAGTGTGGTGACACCATGGTGACAGTGCTTATGGTGAGAGTTCCCATGGTGACAGTGCTCATCTTGACAGTGCCCATGGTGACAGTGTCCATGGTGACAGAGCTCACGGTGAGAGTGCCCTTTGTGAGAGTGCTCATGGTGATAGTGCTCATAGTGATAGTGTTCATGGTGACAGTTCGCATGGTGACAGTGCCCATGTTGAAAGTGCCCATGGTGATAGTGCTCACGGTGACACTGCCCATGGTGACTGTGCTCATGCTGGCGGTGTACATGGTTGGAGTTGCCATGGTGAAATTCCTCATGGTGGCACTGCCCATGATGATAGTGCTCATGTTGACTGTGTCCATGGTAACAGTGCCCATGCTGACAGTGCCCATAGTGACATTTCCCATGGTGACAGTGTTCATGGTAAGAGTTACCATGGTGACAGTGCTCATGTTCACAGTGCCCATGGTGACAGTGTCCATGGTCAAGAGTGCCCATGGTGAGAGTGCCCATGTTGAGAGTGCCCATGGTGACAGTGCCCATGGTGACAGTACTCATGGTGACACTTCCCATGATGACAATGCTCCTGGTGACAATGATCATGGTGACAGTGCTCACGGTGACAGTGCTCATGGTGGCAGTGTCCATGGTGACAGTGCTCATGGTGGCAGTTCCCATATTGACGGTGATCATGGTGACAGTGCCCATGGTGACAGTGCCCATGATGACAGTTCCAATGTTGACAGTGTACTTGGGGACAAAGCTCATGGAAACAGTGTCCATGGTGATAGTGCTCCTGGTGACAGTGTCCATGGTTACAGTGCCCATGGTGACAGTTTCCAAGGTGACATTTTCCATGGTGACAGTGCCCATGGTGACAGTGCTCATGGTGACTGTGCCCACGGTGACAATGCTCATGGTGAGAATTCCAACGGTCACAGTGCTCACCTTGACAGTGTCCATGGTGACAGTTCCCTTGGTGATAATGCTCATGGTGATAGTGCTCATGGTGATAGTGCTCATGGTGACACTGCCCATGGTGAATGTGCTCATGCTGGCGGTGTACATGGTTGGAGATCCCATGGTGAAATTCTTTATGGTGGTAATGCACATGATGATAGTGCTCATGCTGAGAGTGTCCATGGTGACAGTGCCTATGGTGACAGTGCCCATGGTGACATTTCCCATGGTGACAGTGCTCATGGTGAGAGTTCCCATGGTGACAATGCTCATGGTGACTATGCTCATGGTGACAGTGCCCACGGTGAAAATGCTCATGGTGACCGTGCTCACGGTGATAGTGCTCACGGTAATAGTGCTCACGCTGACAGTGCCCTTGGTGATAGTGCTCATGGTAATAGTGATCATGGTGACGGTTCGCATGGTGACAGTGCCCATGTTGAAAGTGCCCATGGTGGCAGTGCTCATGGTGTCACTGCCCATAGTGAATGTGCTCATGCTGGCATTGTCCATGGTTGGAGTTTCTATGGTGAAATTCCTTATGGTGGCACTGCCCATGATGATAGTGTTCATAGTGACAGTGTCCATGGTGACAGTGCCTATGGTGACAGGGTCCATTGTGATAGTGCTCACGGTGATAGTGCCCACAGTGACAGTGCTAATGGTGAGAGTTCCCATGGTGACAGTGCCCATGATGACAGTGCTCATGGTGACAGTGCCCACGATGACAGTGCTCATGGTGACAGTGCCCTTGGTGATACTTTTCACGGTGATAGTGCTCACAGTGATAGTGCTCACGGTGACAGTGCCCTGGTGGATAGTGCCCATGGTGACAGTGTCCCTGGTGACCGTGCTCATGGTGACATTTCCCATGGTGAGAGTGCTCATGGTGAGAGTGCTCACTGTGGCAGTGCCAATGGTTACAGTGCTCATGGTGGCAGTGTCCGTGGTGGCAGTTCCTAAGATGACAGTGTCCATGATGACAGAGCCCAGGGTGACAGTGCTCATGGTGACACTGCCCATGGTGACAGTGCACACGGTGACAGTGCCCACGGTGACAGTGCTCATGGTGAGAGTGCTCATGGTGATAGTGCCCATGGTAATAGTGCTCACTCTGACATTTCCCATGGTGATATTGCTCACGGTGACACTGCAAATGGTGTTAGTGCTCACGGTGATAGTGCTCATGGTGACAGTTCCCATGGTGAGAGTGCCCACGGTGACAGTGCTCATGGTGACATTGCCCACAGTGACAGTGCTCATGGTGACAGAGCTCACGGTGACAGTGCCCTTTGGGAGAGTGCTCATGGTGATAGTGCTCATAGTGATAGTGTTCATGGTGACAGTTCGCATGGTGACAGTGCCCATGTTGAAAGTGCCCATGGTGATAGTGCTCACGGTGACACTGCCCATGGTGACTGTGCTCATGCTGGCGGTGTACATGGTTGGAGTTGCCATGGTGAAATTCCTCATGGTGGCACTGCCCATGATGATAGTGCTCATGTTGACTGTGTCCATGGTAACAGTGCCCATGCTGACAGTGCCCATAGTGACATTTCCCATGGTGACAGTGTTCATGGTAAGAGTTACCATGGTGACAGTGCCCATGGTGACAGTGTCCATGGTCAAGAGTGCCCATGGTGAGAGTGCCCATGTTGAGAGTGCCCATGGTGACAGTGCCCATGGTGACAGTACTCATGGTGACACTTCCCATGATGACAATGCTCCTGGTGACAATGATCATGGTGACAGTGCTCACGGTGACAGTGCTCATGGTGGCAGTGTCCATGGTGACAGTGCTCATGGTGGCAGTTCCCATATTGACGGTGATCATGGTGACAGTGCCCATGGTGACAGTGCCCATGATGACAGTTCCAATGTTGACAGTGTACTTGGGGACAAAGCTCATGGAAACAGTGTCCATGGTGATAGTGCTCCTGGTGACAGTGTCCATGGTTACAGTGCCCATGGTGACAGTTTCCAAGGTGACATTTTCCATGGTGACAGTGCCCATGGTGACAGTGCTCATGGTGACAGTGCTCAT